>NW_004799623.1:0-10039 GCF_000002075.1 Aplysia californica | reverse complement strand
GTGTGTGTGTGTGTGTGTGTGTGTGTGTGTGTGTGTGTGTGTGTGTTTGTTTGTGTGTAGATAGGTGAGGTTGAGAAAGAAAGCGATAGATGGATAGACAGATAAACAGATAGACAGATAGATAGACAGATAGATAGATAGATAGATAGATAGATAGATAGACAGATAGATAGATAGATAGATAGATAGATAGATAGATAGATAGATAGATAGATAGATAGATAGATAGATAGATAGATAGATAGATAGATAGATAGATAGATAGATAGATAGATAGATAGATAGATAGATAGATAGATAGATATAATAAAATGTATATTTACCTTGAAGGGACACATGCACCGTCCTGTCCTAGTCTCAGGCCCGTAGAAGCCGCAGGTAGACACCCAGCTGGTCACTTTCTTCTCTCCGTCCTTCAGTCTCCGCGCCAGTCCGAAGTCTCCCAGAACTGCTCTGCCATAGTCGTCGAGGAAGATGTTGGCCGGCTTTACGTCCTGGTGGTAGATCCTCAGTCTGTGGATGTAGTCCAGGGCTCTGGCAACATCTGCCACATATCCCAGAGCCACAGAAGACTCCACGGGGAAAGACTTGTCTACCGTACCGTGAGGGTAATGCTTCAGGACGATGAAGCCTTGGCGAGGGGTGGAAGCATACGCCACGAGAGACATGACGCGGTCGTGGCTGAGGCATCGTAGGGCAGACACCTCGTCGTGAAACTGGTCCACCATAGCTTGCTTCCCACTCTCGAAAGAGATGATCTTCACAGCTACTTTCGAAGAGGGGTCCTTCCTGTCGAAGGCCAGAACAACTTGAGCAGAGCCGCCTCGTCCCAGACAGGGGCCCTTGTCCAGGTTGAACGTTCCTAAGACGTGGTTCTGCTCCTCGGAGATCTCCATACTTGCAAAGTGTTCAGACTCAGAAAACAACTTCGATGTGGGTCGCTCGAGTGTTAAGAGTGAACTGACCACCAGAAAGAAGAAACTAACAGGTCAAGTCTGAACACAAAGAAAGTGGATTCCGAGTTTTGAAAATTCCAGGCTTTGTTATCAAAATCCTTTAACTGACGATAACCAATCAGATCTCGCCACGTAGTAAAAGACACCCCCAGGGGGAATAGGTCCGGTGTCCGTGGCTTGTAGCGGCTTACATCAAAGCGTGTCAACTCATCAACACCTATTGTGTAACCAGGCTGGCTGGTCAGTGACTGACCACACCTTACAATTTTTTAAAAGAGGATTATTTCTTTGTGAAGTTATTTTGGGAAGTCCTTGAAAAAATATTTAATCGGCTTTGGAATCTATGAATAAGACTCTATTGTCTCGTTTTGAGAATTGGTTGAGCAGTGTGTGAGGTGAGAACTGGGGGGCCCTCGTCGGTCTTTGTTATTGTTGTTAAAAAATGAAAAACAACAACTCGAGAGACCTTTTAACGTTTTCAAACAGATGTAATGGTGGATTGGTTTGACATACGGAGTAGAGGACTATGATATTATTTTGTGCTGTGTAAGAGAGTGATTAAAATGTTCCCTAGGATTTGGGTTGTGTATATCTCAGTAAAACTTTTCAAAGCAGTAAAGGCCATAGGGTGCACAGAAAACATGTTCTAGTTAGAGTTTAGCGCCACTTGCAACATAATAAGGTAAACCAAAAAAAGGAGACTAGACACAAAATTAAATAATAAAACAATAAATCAGGAGTTGAAAGGAAAAATATAGATATAAACAACAAGGAAGAATGCAGTTATTGGTTGGTCAAATAAAAGCTCTTTATTTTCATCCATGACAAAATATGTGTACAAATATTTTTTAAAAATGCGACTCGCGTAGTTTCAGACGAAGGAATAGATGAATAATACTGAAAATGGTGAAATGGTATAGGTTTAACGCCCCTATCAACACTATTAGGTTAAATAAGAGGTGGGACCTCCGAGTTTAACGCCCATCTCCGAAAGGACCGAGCCAAATAGGAAATTCGTATAAAGTGCCTTTCCCAAGGACACAACGTCGGACTAAGCTGAGGCTGGAACTCCCGAACCCGCAATCTCGCCACGGTGAATAATACTGTGTAACTTGACAAAATGTATGTTGAACTCTTACAGGACATTAACACACACATTATATCAGATCAGCAAACAAAAGGCGATGTTGCAGCACATTTCAAACGATCATAGACAATCTTAGTAAACCTTAATTTTCCTATTTCGTAATATGCATACTGTAGCACACGTTTTTGATAATTTTTTTAAAGGTTCTGAAAAATAAAACTGAATTTAAAAATCTGCTCAACCGAGTAAGTTATGCATCTCTTAAGTTACCCTAAAAAAAGTGCGTCTTATATTGTTTTTTTGGGGTTTTTTTTGTTCAGAATGCGTGTCCTTTATGAGTGGGCCTAAATGGTTACAGCCCCTTTGATACAATCAGCATTCACAAGAGTAGGATTTCAAATCAGCTTGTTAGTGCGAATCTGCACATTGGATGAAATCCACCGTCCCAATGTGTTACCGGGGTATCTGGGTTGGGAGGGGGGAGGGGGGGGGAGGGACTTTGGAAATGATGCATGTCAAGTCTTTTTTCTTTGTTTTAAGAACTCTTAAGAAGTGTGTGAAGGTGTGAACAGGAGTCCTCTGCCGTCTTTGTTTATTTTTGTTAAAGAATGGCGAAAGACCTCCTTATCAGAAGATTATTTAAAATGTGATGATTAATTGAATATAGAGAACAGATCTTTTTTTACCGGTCAGTGTGGTGATTAATTCAAGACAGAGAAAGTATAGTTATATTTTTCGCTGGTCAATGTGATAATTTAATTGATACAGAAAATAAGGTCCCGATTTAGTTAAAGATCTAGATCTACCCCGCCACAAAGATCTACCGCAAGGTCTGCCCTGTGGTCACCAGCTGAAGGGATTAAGCCCCCCTCCCCTCCCCTCTCCTACTCTCTCCTCCACTGTCTTTTCTTTAAAACTTGATATCCATAAAAAAAAGGTGTTACCATGTTAACAAAAGCATCAGTTAAAATCGTTTTTTAAAAAAAAATCTCCCACCCAAAACATGTGCTGCTTATCACCGCTGACGACAGACAATAGTAGCCAAGGAGCCATTCACTTGTCTTTGGGGTTCACAAATGATAAGTCCGTTCACACGGTGCTTTTAATCCCTTTATCACGTCTAGCTGGAACAAGACTGTCTCAGTTTCTCTGATCAGACCATGAGAAGAAACGAATGACTGTGTTACATAAATCTCGATGTTAATAACAGCATGTAACATCTCTCTTTATTTGTCATCGTAAAATACATTGCTTTTCATGGCTTGATTCTGTTCCTTCCTTTCTTTCTTTCTTTCTTTCTTTTGTTCTTTCTTTCTTTCGGTCTTTTTTCATTCTTTTCATTCTTTCTATCTTTTCATTCTTTCTGTCTTTCTTTCTGTAATTTAAGTTCATTCTACCTTCAAAATCAACTGTGCTTGGTCCCGTTAGTCATCCCACTTTTCAACTGAGAGGTGATACGGTATTGTGAAAACATGTGTTGGCCTAACGATAGGTTAATCTGACTCGTGAAGCATGGGCTGGAGATGAAGGGAAATAACCGAGGAAAAGGCTCGACCACCGAACAGGCTAAAACAAGAACGCCCACACCTCCAGCCCAACATGGTTGATGGTGTTTTTTTTTCTTTTTGTTTTTGCTTTTGTTTGTTTTAGGTTTAGCTTTGGTGTGGGGGGGGGGGGGGGAGGGTGTCGTTTGTTTGTTTCTTGTCTGTTGCTTTTTTCTGCGCTTTTTTCTGCTTTTTTCTTTTTTTGTTGTTGCTTTTTTTGGCAAGTGCGCTCGCAACTGCATAATGTCATGTTAGATCTTACCTACCCTAAGATCAGGGGTGTGGCTGAAAGACAGCAGTAAGAAGGGGCCAGTGGGTAGCAGTACAAAGGCTGCTGAAACAATTAGGGGCCCAGAGGAGGGGGAAAAGGGTCGGGGTGGGGGCTGGAAGAGGAGACGAAGGCAGACGACAGAGCATGGTTAGATGTGGAAAGCAGGTGAAAGGAGACAGATTAAGAGATGAAAAATTTCCGTCGCCTCCAGGTTTCGAAAGCGGGACCTATTGAATGAGAGGCCAAAATTGAACTTCCAGACCACGAGAGAAACCGATGGTGGTAGTTGTGCTACCGAGGGATAGAGAAAGAGTGAGACAAACAAACACACACACACACACAGCGAAAGAGAGAGAGAGAGAGAGACAAAGACAGACAGACAGACAGACAGACAGACAGACAGACAGACAGACAGACAGACAGACAGAGAAAGGGAGAGAGAGAAAGAGAGAGAGAGAGAGAGAGAGAGCGAGCGAGCGAGAGAGAGAGAGAGAGAGAGAGAGAGAGAGAGAGAGAGAGAGAGAGAGAGAGAGAGAGAAAGCAGAGGAGAGTAGGCAGGAGAGACGGAGATTTCACACGTAATAATAAATGGAATACTTGAATAAAGGCTCCAGGTTCTATAAATCTTTGTAAAGTATTCTCCCAAAGCCATTTCTTCAGTCATTTCCCTTCATCTCTTGCCCTTGCTCCACGAGTCTCATTAACCGATCGTTTGGCTTAAAAGAAGTTTAAAAAAAACAAAACACAACATCACCTCACAAGTAACATGTTTAAAACTTAAAAGAAACAAAACACAATTTTCATCTCTAAATTGTCTCACATTCACCTTTCCTTCTCTCTAATCAAGTCCCGCCGTCTGCTTTTGTCTCCATCTTCTGCCCACCCACCCTTTTTTTGCACCCTCCTTTTGGCTCCTGGATCTTTCCGCAGCCTTTCTACTGCTACTCCTTGGATCCTTCTTACTGCTGTTAAATAGAGATCCTTGGTGGACCTAAAATCGATTAGAGTAGGCTTTGGCCGCCACTCGGGCAAAATCAAAGTTCAATTCCTGCCACAAACTGAAAATGCCTAATGTATCCCTCGCGCTCATATGACCTTATGCCGTTACCAGCCCGTAAAATACACCAAAATTTTATTTAAAAAACAAACAAACAAACAAAAAAATGGAGGAGACGCAAAAGATTGAAAATGTTTCGCTACCTTAGAATTGCGAAGTTGTATTCGCTCAGTTCCTAGTTTCGAGAACTTTCACGTCAAAATTTTTTAAGTTTCACAACATGCCATGCTTTTTCAAATGTATTTCTTTGAAAATCTTGATAATCATGTACTGGTAACCCAAAACGGCCCAAAATATCAGACAGAACTTTGTAATTCAAAGGTTTCTCCAGAAGAAGAATAGGAATAACACAACATAGTTTGTTACTTTCGCTTTTATTGTTTTTCACACAAGTATGGTTACTCTGCTCGCAAAGTCTGCACTTTTTAAAAGAGGGCGCCTCTGGATTTTGAGTGTTAACATGGACACGTGACTCAGTCTTGTTGTGATTGGCTGCAAACCACCCGATCGCACGATTCGCAGGCCTGAAAATAAACGCGTTTAATTTTGTAGGTCACGGACCGAGTCGATCGGTTTGTGCCACGACGGCCGCTTTGCGCCTTCAATTTGGCCAGCCCCAACTACAAGATTGACACGACCTGATCGCGTATGTGGGCACCCCCTATAACAAGTATAGATTTATTTGACGACTTCGAGTTATAGGCCCAGTATTTAAACCAGTGGATTTTAAACTTTTTTCGGTCGCCGCCCCCTTTTTCACAACTCCATAATTATGAAATGTTTTCTCCCATCAACGTGCTGCAATAAAGTGGCCTGTGATTTGTGTATTCAAATATCTTACACATACAAACACCCACTGGGTATGTTTGCTAGTGTGTGTTTGTGTGTGTGTGTGTGTGGGGGGGGTATGTTTGTCCATTTTTGTGCAATAAAGTGGCCTGTGATTTGTATATCTAATATATCCACTACAAAACATAAAAATATATTAAGTTGTTTAAATGTGAGAAACAGCAAGAAAATAAAGTATGCATGGATCTCAGTCTGTAATCATCACAATCATCATTATTATCATCATCATCATCATCATTAACATCAGTTTTCTCGGCAGTGGCAGTACATGCACACCACAAACTCTATTAAACAGGTGAGTATTTTGCTAAAACATAAAAAGAAAGAAAAAAACTAAACAAAAAAAAAACCTTTGAGATATCAAATAAGGATAAACTACAGAGAAAGCATATATTATACAAATAAGTCATTGACACTGCCCTAACGGGAAGGCCAGACCTGGTGAAACGAAACCAACTTATTAACATCAGGTTTCAGATTGGTCAGTAGCAGACCCAAAATGGGGGCTCTCGTGGCCTAGAGGTTAAGGTGTTGGCCTCTCACTCAAAAGGTCCCGGGTTCGAATCCGGGTAGCGACCGAAAAGTTTTCTTCTCTAAATTTGTCTCCTTTCACTTCATTTCCTGCTCCCTGACAATGCTCAGTCGTCAGCTTTCGTCTCCAGTTTCTGCCCCCATCCCCTACCTCCTTTGCCTCCTTCCTCTGGGCTCCTGGTTTTTTCTGCAGCCTTTCTACTGCTACTCCTTCGCTTCTTCTTACTGCAGTCTTTCAGCCACACCCCTGATCTTCTGGTAGGAAAGATCTACACCTAGCCTTCTCGGAAAAGGGCGAAAAATCTCGGAGGACCCGTGTGCAAGTTGCGCACGTTAAAGATCCCTTGGTGGTCTAAAATCGATAAGAGAAGGCTTCGACCGCCACCCGGGTAAAATTCAAAATTTCCTACCAACTGAAAACATCAGGTGTGTCCCGCGCGCTCATATGACCTATGCAGTTGCAAGCGCCGTAAAACATTTTACAAAAACAAAAAAAAACAAACAAAGACCCAAAATGCCACGCTGTATGATCCAAAGTTTGTTCCTATGCTCCGTCAGCAAACTTCCCACTTTGAATCTTATCCCCTTTCTACAACATAGGAGGTGGGAACAGCGATGAAACAAGAACTTAATTTGTTCCCACAGGGAGGTATTTGTCTTGCACAACAGTTTTCAACCAGAATGACTAGTACGACTTCTTGAAAAATGGTTTGAATTTAAAGTCACTTTTCATTGTCAGGAGCTCTTCGTTAACCACCCCCTAACCCTAAAACCCTAACCCTAAAACCCTAACCCGGGTTTACCTCCTACGCCTGTTCAATATTCGATACGCTCCTGCCCTTTCGTTTTTCGATACGTATACATCACTGGTGTCCTTATTCGATACCTACTTGGCTGTCCGATATCTATAATAAATCGACGCCTTCTCGGTATATTCGATACCTGTCCAGTAGTAACTACTCGATACTCACTTGCGTGTTTTTTTAATGCGAGTATGCAAGGTCATAATCGATACCATCTTTCATGTCATTATTCGATAACAACCTGTCTCCTGTACACCTACCTGTCATTGTCGATACCCTTAATAATTTATTGTAGCCCATTATTATATACCTCAATTCCGGCCATTAATCGGTGTGGTTTGTTTTGTCGTTCTTCGATACCACACTTGCCTAGTCCAGCTATGGTTATTTGATACCTTCTTAGTTTGATCATAATCAATAACTAATCGGTCATTATTCGATTTCCCTTCATCCGGTCTTTATTTCTTTAACCTCGACACCTCCTTAATTTTAATAACTAATCGATACCAATTTGATAATCTTTCAATATTGATATGATCGTCTGGTTATAATCATCACCGATTAAGATCAAAGATTAAATGATTATTTTATACATTGATTGATTTTTTGTCCATGGGTATTTTTAAATTATCACACAATTTAACTAACTAAAAGAATGCCGCCATAGTGAATAGAAGTGACAAGAGACCACCTTACATGTCTTTTATTTTTATCAAGTATCTCGATTCGTTTACATAGTCGGTGTACTAACAATGGTGTTATATTATGGTTTTGCTTAGAATATTTTCTATTTGTCACTTGGTTCATTTTGAAAAATGTGCTTTCTAAGGGTTTATTAAGGTTTGAAACATTTCCTAATATTGCGACATTTAAAAGTTTTGCTAAATTTGTCTTTCACTTATTAAAGCGGTTTTTCTGGTTTTCTGTTTACTGTTATTTAACAAGACTTTTTAAGGTAATTGTTTCCCTTACTCAAGCAGTTATTTCGGATTGCTGTTACCTACATCATAAAAGAGGACTCCTCTAGTATTGTGACTGAGGGTTCAAACTTCAAAATCAACTGTGTTTTGTTTCTTTTAAGTCTTAAACATTTTACTTGTGAGGTGATGTTGTGTTATTAAAAACAACAACAAAAAACAACTTTTAAGCCAAACGATCGGTTAATGAGACTCTTGGAGCAAGGGCAAGAGATGAAGGGAAATGACTGAGGAAATGGCTTTGGGAGAATACTTTACAAAGATTTATGAAACCTGGAGCCTTTATTCAAGTATTCCATTTATTATTACGTGTGAACTCTCCGTCTCTCCTGCCTACTTTCCTCTGCTTTCTCTCTCTCTCTCTCTCTCTCTCTCTCTCTCTCTCTCTCTCTCCCTCTCTCTCTCTCCCTTTCTCTGTCTGTCTGTCTGTCTGTCTGTCTGTCTGTCTGTCTGTCTGTCTGTCTGTCTGTCTGTCTGTCTGTCTGTCTGTCTGTCTGTCTGTCTGTCTGTCTGTCTGTCTGTCTGTCTGTCTGTCTGTCTGTCTGTCTTTGTCTCTCTCTCTCTTTCGCTGTGTGTGTGTGTGTGTGTGTGTGTGTGTGTGTGTGTGTGTGTGTGTGTGTGTGTGTGTGTGTGTTTGTTTGTTTGTTTGTCTCACTCTTTCTCTGTCTCTCGGTAGCACAACTACCATCATCGGCTGCTCTCGTGGTCTGGAGGTTCAATGTTTGGTTTACTTTATAATGTTGCAAGTGCCGCTAAAGTCCTAACTATACTTAAAGTTCGTTTTCTGTGCACCCTATGACCTTTACTGCGTTGAAAGGTTTTACTGAGGAACATTTTAATCACTCTCTTACACATCACAAAATAATATCATAGTTCTCTACTGTGTATGTCAAACTAATCAACAAATAATTACATCTGTTTGAAAACTTGCCCTCTGGCAAGGAGGTCTCTCCAGTTACTGTTGTTGTTGTTTTAACAACAATAGCAAAGACGGACGAGGGCCCCCGGTTCTCACCCCACGCACTGCTCAACCAATTCTCAAAACGAGACAATAGAGTCTTGTCCATAGATTCAAAAGCCGATAAATATTTTTTCAAGAACTTCCTAAAATAACTTTACAAAGAAATAATCCTCTTTAAAAAATTGCAACGCCTGGTCAGTCACTGACCAGCCAGCCTGGTTCCACAATAGGTGTTGATGAGTTGACACGCTTTGATGTAAGCCGCTACAAGCTTTGGTTGTTGTTTTTTAGCACTCTGTCTGTCTGTCCCTCCCTCCCGCCCCCCCCTCTCTCTCTCCCCTCTCTCTTTCCTCTCTCTTTCCTGCTCTCCTTTGAATAGTAAAAACATCTAACAAGTAATAGTTCTAATTAAATTATTGGAGGGCGGGCAGGAATGTAAAATGCCAGTGTCAGTTATGAGATCCAAAACCACCCCTGCGGTCGTCGAAAAAATTAACTAAGATGCAGTGGGCTCTCGCGGTGTAGAAGTTAATTGTTCGCCTCTCATTCAAAAATCCTTTCACCTCCTTTCATGCTCCCTGACAATGCTCAGTCGTCAGCTTTCGTCTCCAGTTTCTGCCCCCATCCCCTACCTCCTTTGCCTCCTTCCTCGATGGATACAAAGGAAAACAATGTAAAAAATAGAAAAACAAATATGGAAATACACACACACACACTTATGCACAAACACAAACACACACACACACACACACACACACACACACACACACACAGAGAGAGAGAGAGAGAGAGAGAGAGAGAGAGCGAGAGAGAGAGGTGGGGGTGAGAGAGAGAGGGAGCCAAAGAGACACAGAGAGATAGAGAGAGAAATAGTGAAAGAAAGAGAAAAGAGAGTGATACAAAAAATGAGAGAGTAAAGAGAGACAAGCAAACGGAAAAGGAGACAGAGTTAGAAACATGGTTAGAGACATATCCATAGAAATAAAGATAGACAGAGACAAGA
>NW_004799622.1:7926-9718 GCF_000002075.1 Aplysia californica | reverse complement strand
CATACTGAAATTGTGATTTCGATTTATCGGTCAGGGTCATTGATTGAGTAAACTAAAGAGACTCTCATTTCAAATTACAGGTATCTATGGTGTAATGGTTGGGTTTTTAACCATCACACATACTGAAATTGTGATTTCGATTTATCGGTCAGGGTCATTGATTGAGTAAACTAAAGAGACTCTCATTTCAAATTACAGGTATCTATGGTGTAAAGGTTGGGTTTTTAACCATCACACATACTGAAATTGTGATTTCGATTTATCGGTCAGGGTCATTGATTGAGTAAACTAAAGAGACTCTCATTTCAAATTACAGGTTTCTATGGTGTAATGGTTGGGTTTTTAACCATCACACATACTGAAATTGTGATTTCGATTTATCGGTCAGGGTCATTGATTGAGTAAACTAAAGAGACTCTCATTTCAAATTACAGGTATCTATGGTGTAAAGGTTGGGCTTTTAACCATCACACATACTGAAATTGTGATTTCGATTTATCGGTCAGGGTCATTGATTGAGTAAACTAAAGAGACTCTCATTTTTCAAATTACAGGTATCTATGGTGTAAAGGTTGGGTTTTTAACCATCGCACATACTGAAATTGTGATTTCGATTTATCGGTCAGGGTCATTGATTGAGTATCTTCCATCCATCTGCTTGGACATTGTATCCCTCTCAATCTCAACCCCGGTTGATCCTGTCCTGACAGGTAGGGTCAAAGCAGCCTGCTTCCTAATGGGCCCTTTACATGTACAGTTCATTGATCGACAAACTGTAGGATATCGAAAGAATGGCGGGGACCCCGTCTACTTCCCGTTAATACTGAGCGTGGAAACGAACAATCCTCTCGATATCAAAGGGTTCTCAGTCCTGCCTTCAGATATCTGGCGAACGAACTGAAGGGAGCGGCTTGTTTGATGTTGCCCAAGGCGGAGTTGAAAATGCCTTCCAAAATTTTCCCAAATATTGGCCAAATTAAAAAAATAATGAGATTTTCGTAATCGCCAAACCAAAATTAGTTTTAAAATCACACGTGGAACGCAGTTCAGTACGGGATTAACCAAGTTAAATGTTTTTTGTGTGACTGACACTCTAAGGATAAAAAAACTGTTTGTCTAAACGGAACTTCTCTCGTCGACAATCTGTCAGTTAAACAATGACCCAGATCTAGCATCTGTCAGTTAAACTGTGAGTTTGTCAATGAATAAACTGCACCTCAGAAGGGGCCTTAAATGATCCAATGTGTGTCAGCGTGGGCGTCAAACATCCACAATTACAATGACTTCAAATTTCTTGGTTTGTTGAGAAGAAATTATGGAGGGCTTAGGTTTTGTTTCCGAGTTGTTGATCTCTCCCCTTAAGAAAAAAGAACTAACGATAGTATAACACAGATAGCTCAAATTCTTATATATATATATATATATATATAATATATATATATATGTATATATATATATGTACATATTGTCAAATACTACTACTGTACGTAAAAGTGGAAAAAATGTTGTTTTTTTTTTAATGTACGGGTAGGTTGGGGGGGGGGGGGGGGGTTTCGCCCCATCAACACAATTTATGTCATCATATAGATCTAGGAGGCGGGTTTCTGACCGTGCCTGTTAGGGACAAGCCGGACTGAGAAGGATACAAGTCCCAAAAAATGGTGAAATGGTATGGGTTTAAAGCCCCAATCAACACTATTGGGTTATATAATGGGCGGGCCCTCCTAGTTTAACGTCCGTCTCCGAAAGGACCAAGCCAAGTGGGAAGTTCATGTAAAGTGCCTTTCCCAAG
>NW_004799622.1:0-5057 GCF_000002075.1 Aplysia californica | reverse complement strand
CCCCCCACACACACAAAAAAACCCAGTCTACATCAGCATGTCAAAGACAGCGAAAATGTCAAACCTAAGTGAAGAGTCCCCATTCAATTTGAACACTTCATTTTTCCCTACAATCATGTCTAGACAGAACTCAAACTCAACACATCAGGAATTGACAAATTATGTGTTTGACACATCCATGATTCGGATTCACCGATAACATAATTTTGAAAAAAGTTATCAGTCAGGGAATGACAAATATTGTACGGGCTACCCGTGATTTCGAGTTTTCTGCGTGTTTGTGTTATATCTGTGCCCAATTATATTTGCTGAAAACCGTCTGATATATTTTGTTACAAGAAAAAGTGCAAATCGTTTAGTGCAGTGTGTTGAATGGTTATGTTGAGCAGGCAAAATGTCAGTGTGGTAAGATGGAGAGCTTGTCAAGGGAAGCGCTTCCTTGTTTGTCGTGACACCGTCGTGGCATAAGATAAAGATGTCCTCAACTGTTTGCTGAGCTGAGCTCTAAAGTAAAGAGACTCCAAAATAGAATTCTGCATAGGATAGTGAAGTTGTGCTCCCAATACTTGAAACTGCCTTCAGTTTATTTATTGCTGGCAGAAGTATGCTTCAGAGAAAACTTTGATAAAACTAAATTTTGTTTAAAAATAAAAATGAACCTGCGAAAAAAACTGTATCAGATACTTCAATTATAAAAGGGAGACTATTTTATTTTAAAATTCATCTGTTAGTTAAAAGTTCAGACTATTGTTACTTTGTTCTTTGAGTTATAAAAAACCCCCAACGAAATTAGAAACTCTTGCATTCTGTGTGGATTTTTGGAGATTTGCTAAGTGCACGCTACGGTCTGAAGGAGTCGTTTGATTTATCAATGTCGTGTTCAGAGGTTTGTCTTTGCCGTTGCCACCTAAGTCAATATTTGCTTTGCACTCGCAGAGTAGTAGTCTGGACATACTGGAGAGTAATTTGGGTCTTAGCATTAGCTTTTAAACTTGACTTTGCGCTTAAGATAGGTTGCTCTTGCGGCTTAAAATGTTTCTGTCAGTTTTCGGACAAGGATTTAGTTTTTTTTTGTCATTCTGCTGGAATGCTGTATCCCACTCTGTCTGACTCAGCCCTGACATGTAGGGTTGAAGCAGTCTATCTCCTAAATGATAAAAATTGTGTCAAAGAGGCATTTTCGTAAGTTACTTTCGTTGTCCAGTTTTGCTCTTGATAGGGGAGTGGGTGGTGGATGTGCATACTTTCTGATGTAGGCTTCCCTTGTAGGCCTATTGTAAACTTTTCATGAAAAATGTGGAGGAGGTCATTTTGCTTTATCCACTGTAAAATACCCTCTCTACGAAATTTTTTAAATGGCAAGAAAAAATTGATATTGTTATTGCATGATGAAGGAAATGAAGTACATTCTTGTGGTTGCTCCGGATTCCTTATTCATTGTCTGATCAGAAGAAATTTGAGTCAGTGTTAACACAATTTTACACATCCAAATTTTAGGGTGTCATTATAAAAAAAATTAAAAGGGTTATTATCTATGTGATTCAGTCAAATATTGATGGATGTGTTTAAGGCAGGGAGCACTCTAACTACTTGTAATTGGATAGAAAAATCACAACACAGTGCACGTATGTGTGAAAATACGATGTCAAAATGTAGCACAGGACCAGGTGTAAATCTTGCAGTTGACAAAATTGGTATAGAGGCTCTACCCCCAAAATGCCTCTTGAAGTGGCGAACTGCTGAAATGTGGTACCAAAAACACCACTAAATGGCGATCCGGAATCAAAAGAGTTAAACATCTTTTTGAATTAATAATGAGTGTGAGGGTTTTATAAGGAGGGTGCTGTAATAGAATCTACTTCTTAATTAACTGCTCCTCTTTTGCTATTGACACAGAATGACTGTAGGTGGTTTAAGGTGCCACTGGTAGGTCCTACTTCTTTACTCTCCCTCTGTTATTTCTGGCTATTAAACAAGTCTTGCTTTTTCCAACCACAAAGTAAATTATTTTGCTGACGATTTTTCTCTTGTTTAATTTTAGTAGAGGTTTTACGGCGCTCACAACTGCATGAGGTCATATGAGCGCCAGAAGATTAAAGGTGTTACAAGAGAGTAACAAACAAAAAAAAAGAAGAAGGGGAGGTAAGGGTGATAGATGTTCGATAGGAAAGAAGGGAACAAACTACACCAGAGCACCCGCCAACCACCCACGATTTATCTCTCTGCTCAAACAAACAAACAAACGAAAATGCATGCTATTATGGTCTTGTCAATCGAAATAATCTAAGCGCATTTTCCTTTGACCCTTGAATGGAGTGTGGCAGTCTAACCCAGCCCAATGATAACATGTTTGTTTCACGAAGGTAGATAAGGATAAGACTGTTCTCACCGGTTCGTGGAGACTTTGCTTTACAGCACGAGGAAATGTGGAGGAGCTGGGGGCTTATCGTGTGGAAGCCTGGTTTAAAAGGTTCTCTGGACTAGCTTTCTTTGCTGTTAATGTTAGTTGTAGAATGTGCAGGTGGGCAGTTATGTTACTGAGTGCAGACAATACGGGGTAGGTGATTGGCGGGTGCTCTGGTGTGGTTTGGCTCCTTCTTTCCTATCAAATATCTATTGTCCTGATATCTTCTTTTTTTGTGTTTGTTACTCTCTTGTAACACCTCTAAGAGCTTGTGCCCTTATGTGTGCCGCGAAGTCACGTCGAGTGGGGTCCTTGCCGCTCTAAAATCAATCAAGTAAGATAATAAAGAAACTGTCTCCTTATACATAATGCGACGTGACGTCTAGTCGCTCGCTACTGTCGCCTGTGATAGGTCCTTGTAGCGATCGAGAGTAACAAACAGACGACAGACTGGGGGTGTGACAGTATATTTAGAACATCACCATTGGTCAAAATACCTTGTCAAGGAGTGCTGGTTGACACAAAATTTGTGGTGTGGCGTGTGTGTGTGTTTGTGTGTGTGTGTGTGTGTGTGTTTGTGTGTGGGTGTGGTGTGTATGTGTGTGAGTGTGCGCGTGTGTTTCATCTTCAATTCGACTAAATTCTAAATTCAAGTTTTGTGAATCTAATATTGTTGTTTTGTTTTCTTAATGGACAACAGGAGGAGGAGGAAGAGGAGGAAGAGGAGGAGGAGGAGGAGGACTTACACGGGATCGGCCATGAACGGAATAAAAAATGTCAGTGGCTCGTAGAACTCCCATCTCACGGGCTTTGTACTTCCTTGTCCATCTTGACTTTGAAATTTGCCACGGTCTCCCTTCTGTGAATTGCTAGTCGCAAGAGGGCTTAGCCAGTCACGTGCGTCGCGCATAAGGAGACAGTTTTGTTGCTTTTGTTGCACACGACTGAATATTTTGACGTGATGTGATTCACACCTCGCGACTCATCACTTGCAACTGTCACATGCGACTAAACGTCACGTTGCGCCGCGCGTAAGGAGACATAGGCTTATACATAAATAAGGTTTCAGCTTTGCCAGCTGTGCTGAACCCAACTAGGTCCCGAAAGACCCGTAAGCCAGGTAAATAGGTCAGTTTTTATAGTTATTTCAGGGTAACAGAAATTCCCTCTGATATGGCTGTTAATAATCTCTGCATATTTTCTGTTCCTCTGTTTCTAGCTTTTTTTCTTGCCCGTTCCTTGCTCTGGATCACTTATTGTGATTTTATTGTTTTGTTTTCTTACTTTTTAATTTTTTAAAATCCTGAGGCTGACTATTAAAATTACAGCACTGCACCACCTTACAGAGTCATTTTATTCTGTTTAATTTGTCGTTATTGGATCGTCATCTTTGGTGTAGTGCGAAACCCTTCGCTATTGCACATTTAAGATGGGTTAAAGATTGTCATGTGGTCAGGTGTTTTTTAATCAAGTATTTCTATCTGTCTGCAGGGATATTGTATGGCTCTCAGTATGGTACGGCTCGGTCCTGACAAGCTGGGCTGAAGCAGTGTGTCTTTTAAGTGACCTAAATTGTGTCGATGTCAGCCTGAAACCTTTGCATTTTTTTTGGGTGTTTTTTTTTCAGTGGTATTTTGGAGCGTAGAAAGCCAAGTTTTATTGTTTATGGAATTGTTTATTCCTACATTTGCAACACTTTCAAGATTTTTCTTTACATTCTTTTATTTGCAGAAGAACATCGTGTTCATCAAAAATGGACAGATTGTTAATGATGACTTTTCATTTCAAGGAGATGTTCTTATCGAGGATGGAATCATCAAGTAAGTTTGTGATAATAATAATGATATTTATGATAATAATGATAGCTATAATGATAATTATAATAATAAAAAAAGATAATGATAATAAAAATCGTCATCTTCATCATCGCCATCATCACCATCATCATCATCATAGCTCGTCGGTCAATGCCTGACAACGACCAGTACATCTGCAGAGGAGAATATTTCGCCAGCAAAATAGAAGAATTTGAAGAATTAAAGGTTACAATGACTTGTGGCTTCTACTGTGGCCGATGAGACAAATTCTGGCAGTGAAAAGTTTGCCATATTTTGAGCATTTAAAAGCTCTACTTCCACTTGTGGATGTGCGCAGCTTGAAGGGATCTCTCTCTTGGTTTCAGCATTTCTTATTCGTGAAGCCTCAGCAGTCTGTACTGCTGGTCAGAAAGTCTACATGAGCAGCTTGAGGTTTTTTTCACTTCAAGATAACTTGTAATATGTTGTCTGTGAACAAAATGATAAAAACCTGCCAGTTCGAAGATGGTGTGCATACTGCTGGTGACTTGAGTTAAGATTCATTTAACTGATATTGGAAGTTTCTCAAGATTTATTGGGTTTTACCATTAAATTATAATTATTGCACTCTGTCATTTACATGTGAACTTTAATATCCTGGGGTCATAATCATTCAACGGAAGAAGAGGGATTCGATTTTAGCTTAGATTGTAAATCAACTGTGGGGTACTTACTTTTATTTTTACTTTTTCATCCTCTGTTGCTGTTAAGCGTTGAGGGGAGATGCAGTTTTCTATGGTAGGCCAACTCCGCAGCTCTTTCAGTTGTGATATTATGTTTTCTCATAACTGTGGGGT
>NW_004799621.1:2828-10530 GCF_000002075.1 Aplysia californica | reverse complement strand
CCCTCGAAATTTGGGTTCGCAAACTTGTCCTTAAAAGCGACCAAATGTCCGCTTCTGTACCCATGTGAGTCTCCATGCTTTGTAAACATCTGTCTCTTTTCCTCATCACTGAATTCGTCAAAATGGCATCTATTATTCTGACAAGAGCATCTTTTTGTTTCTGCTGAGATATTCCAGCCTTTTTGTATCCCAGCGTTTTGGTTTGATTTTATTTCCAGTTGTGCTAGCCAATCTTTTTCTTTCGAGAAGGAAGTCCCCCACCATGATAATTTTTTATTATTCCCTTTTTCCGTTCCTCTTCCACACACCTCCCTGCCGCACTTGTCCATTATAATCTTGTTGCAAGAATTCATTCCTTCCGTATGCATCACAAGAAATGTGCCATCCGCTGCCTTCCAATCTTATGTCCATTAATCCCCCCCGCCCCCCTATTGCTGTCTACAGCTGTAGGAATCTCTAGGTCTAGTAACAGTATAGAAAAACATTCTCAAACTCTTGGTCATTCTTAAGAAGATCATTGATAATTTCTGAAAGCGAAATGTTTAAAACACCGGGGTGAAGCGGAGTCGATGATGATAGCCATGGGCAATACCGTGGCTCCATGATAGAGGTGAATCGTTTACATTTTTGCAAGAGTACAACTGCAATCTTTCGCGGTCTTCTCCAAAGTCTTTACCAGACTCAGTTTTACCAGACATCGTCCTCGAGATAGGGAATCCGTCATGTATCCTCAGACTCAGGCAAACAAGTCAGGAAAGTGGTATTTAAAAAAGACCAGCATTAATTATAGAAGAACAGCCTTAATATGGCTGAACTATTCTGTAAACCTGACAAAGACTGACAGTTCATGTTTTGGGTGGGGTTTTTTCATTCAATGACTTGTTCTTGGTTCTTTCTTTACCAATCGTGAATTATAGATGCCGCCGGCGGAAGTTATTTCCTGGAACCACTCCTTCTGCTAAATCATATCTCTGGCATAATAATACCAATACCAAAGCCGAATATTTAAATAGACAATCTTATTGATGCGTGATATGTGAATCATAAGAAAATGATGCCAACCACAGTATATTATACTTCACGACTAAAACGTTTAATTTTGTGAGAGATCATGGAATAATACATGTATCAGTTCACGCCCATGGTCTCAGCGAAGGATAATTCCAAGAACAAAAAGGATTGTATCCAGATTGTCAACTATGAAACAGAAACAATAAAGAACATATGAATGCTTTCTGTGATATTCATAGTATTACTTTTGATTTGCTACAGTGTTTGCGTGTTTGTGGGTATGTGTGTGTGTGTGTGTGTGTGTGTGTGTGTGTGTGTGTGTGTGTGTGTGTTTGTGTGTGTATGTGTGTATGTGTGTGTGTGTGTGTGTTTTCGTAATTTTATTATTTAATTGTACTTTTTTAACATCTCTTTGCCTCCATTATAATCTTAGTCAGACCAAATGGTGCCATTCGCGGTCGAGTGTCATCACATGCGGATAGAATAGAGAAGTATTATTTCAATTAAATTTGATGTAACATTTCCTGCACTTAATATTAACTGGTCTGTCTTTCCATTTCATTAGATGTGGCCTATAAATGTACTATCTCTATGAAGACGGGGACTTTTAAGGCCCGTGGTGTCTGAGTTGTCGCTGGGCGCAATTTCTCTTCCGGTCTTCCAGTACTGTGTGTTTCTTTCTGTGTGTATATTTATATATATACACATTGTGTATATACATATATATATATATATATATATATATATATATATATATATATATATATATATATATATATATATATATATATATACATATATATTATGTATTCCCTATACGTGAATTTGCTGATATCATTTTCAGAAGAGGTGACCCTGTAATTCTCTGGTCGACTGATAATGGTTTTTCATGCTTTTTACATGCTCAGACGATCACAGACGTGCCTCGGGATCGGTTACGAATGGAAACAGCGATAACATCATCATCATCATCATCATCATCATCATCATCATCATCATCATCATCATCAGCAGCAGCAGCAGCAGCAGCAGCAGCAGCAGCAGCAGCAGCAGCAGCATCATCATCATCATCATCATCACCGACTAAACATTTCTCCTTTTTCTTGTTTCGTTTTTCTAGAAAACATAACAATTTGCACTATGTCAATACAAGTTTACGTAACATACACATACGGGCACGAAAACCAGAACACGGAACAAAAAAAATAGGAACGAAAAATAAAGGAAGAGTTTTATGGCACTGCAACACAATAAGGTCATACAAGTGGCGAAGAGTAGGAGGTGTTACAAGAGAGTAAAAAACTAAAAAAATGAGGGGAGAAAGAAAGGCCGATAGATGTTTGATAGGAAAGAAAGAGTAAACGACAATAAAGCACCCACCAACCACATACCTTGTGTGGGAAGATATTCCATCACTAATGTGCTTCTGCAGGGATGTTTCCCATGCAGTCGGTTTAGCTCAGGCAGACAGAATGGAAGGCATATTTTACAGGACCAGCTGCAGGTCAGTTACACAGGCATTCGGGGTTTTTTGTGGGTTTAAAAATATTTTTTTTTTAGATTCCCACTTACCTTGCCTTAAAGTGCATGACTCGATTGTTTTTGTGTTGATCATGTTTAGTTTTTAGTTTTACTTTTAGTAAGATTTTTACGGCACTTGTAGTATAATATTATAAATAGGTCATATTTAGGGCCGAAGACTTTAGGTGTTAGTTTAGTTTAGTTTTAGTGGAGGTTTTACGGCGCTCGCAAATGCATAAGGTCATATGAGCCCCAGAAGATTAGAGGTGTTACAAGAGAGTAACGAACATAAAAAAGAAGAAGGGGAGATAAGGACGATAGATTTTTGATAGGAAAGAAGAAGCAAACCACACCAGTTAAGTGTTAGTAGAAGGTAACATACAAAGAAACAAAGAAGAAGTATGGACGATAATTGTTTCAGTTTCAGTAAGACTTTTACTGCAATTGCAACACAATAAGGTCATATAAGTGCCGAAGAATAGATGTGTTACAAGAGAGTAACATACATAGAAAGAAGGAGGAACATACATAAAAAGAAGGAGGAGAGATCAGAACGATGTTTGATAGGAAAGAAAGAGTAAACTCCACAAGAACACTCGCCAACCACTTTTTGACGTGTGTAGTTTAAAGTAAAGTACATCGGAACAGTAAAGGTCATATAGTGCCGAGAAGGGGAAAAGAAAGAAGGACAGGCAAACATAATTAATAAAGGAAAAGAAAACAAGTGGGACTTTCCAGATGCATTCACAAGTCCATGTTTATTTGTTGAATAACACAAAACGAAATAAAGCAAACATCTAAATGCATTGACCAGCTCAGTTTTTAATACCACTTACATCTTTCCAAAAAGTGTATCAAATGAATCAAAATATTATACACTAACAAAAAGTTAGTTACAAAAACTGATCTACCAGAAGAAAAAAACGCCAGCGAAAGAAACATGTCTGGACAGTTGTGAAGAAAAATTATAGCGCAAAAAAAATTATAGAGACAGTGTTGGCACGTATATATGTTGAGTTCTATGACACAATTCATAATATATGTATCACCGCAAGGAGGCGGGGTTACATTGCATGTAAATGTGCGAGTGTGTATTCTTACACACACGACACACAGCACGAAAAATAAATTATTGCTCTTTGCCGATCTGTGCTCAAAGGTCAAGTCCAGGACAGGTTCTTGCTTGCTTGTTGCTTTTCGTATATTTGAATTTGTTACTTTTATTTGTCAGTTGTTGTTTTTTAAAAATCTTATTTCTCCTTTGGTGCATAAAGCGCTTTGTAATGGAGTTTTTCACTTTTGACACAGTTAATTGTGACAATTTGTAAAGTTCTCCCTTCATTTTCGCCTTACGTGTACTACTTAGTTGCAATTCTTTAATCACTCAGGGCTGTTGATCATCTTTTAGAGGGCCGTATCTCCTGTTTATGAAACATTTCACAAAGCACATCAGAGTAGCGAAGACGATACACAGAGCAGAGATTTGGAGGACGAGCGTGTAACAAAACCACATGTTGGAAACCTGTTCCATTAAATAGCTGATCACGACAGGATTTACCATCGAACCTACGCCCGCTGATACTGAAATGCACGTAGCCACCTTAACCGTAACGGGAAATAACTCCGCCTCGCACATAGAGTAACCTGCAGGGTGAACTGCTGAGACTCCTACGGCGAAGACTACCGAGAAGACGATAAGGACAGTCATCTCTCCAAACCACGCCCCTGCCGAAAACGACAGAAGAGCAACAAACATAATAGACAAACACATACTTAGAAGTCGTAGAGGCGTTACAAAGTTGGACATGAACATCATCATGAACCTTGAACAAGCAAAAGAGGCCCAGTATATGGATGTGATATACGTGGCTCGGGTTTTGGACATGTCTGCGTACTCCCTCACCAAAAACGTCATGAGGTAGGAGATGAACGAGTCATCGACGGCGGCGTAGAGAGAATAGTACACGCACAGCCAACCCATGACCAAAACCTTGAGGCCCACCGGCAAGTCACGACCCTCCCTGCTCACCTCAACGGATGTGGTCTCTTCTTTCCGTGAGCTCGTGAGTTTGGAGAGAATGAACATGACCAAGAATGGCACGGACGCCACTAGGCACACAGAGGCAGAGATGATGAACGCGTAAAGAACTTCCGTAGTTTGTTTCTGCTCGGTGAACCCTGAACTTATCGTAAGTGCAGAATGTTCAGACACGTTGACTTCTGGGACAGTTTCTCGAGAGAAGTTGAGCAACAATTCTGAAGACGTTGGGGGTAAAACTGTCTGAGACACGAGGTCATGAGTTGGCCCAGGAGTGCTCGCTTTGTTCTGCGCATTGAAGTTGGTCTCTGATTGGTTGAGCTTTTTGGCGAGAAACGGTGCTGTGAAAAGGGGAGCTGATAATGCCCCGATGGAGAAGCAGAAGTGAAGGAGTTGCATGAGTGACCTCCCCTCGTTACCCCAGCGCCTCATCGTCTCAGCGTTGCAACCTGGAGAAGGAAGAAAAAGAGTTTTAGTAAGAGTATTTAGGGCACTTGCTACACAATAAGGTCGTATTATAAGTACCGAGGATCTAGGAATAAATGTTTTAAAAAGGAAATAACACGCACACACAGAAAAGAAGGAGGAGAGATGAAGACGATATATGTTTCAAAGGAAATAAGAAGCAAACAACACCAGAGCAACCTGGCAACCACCCACGTTGAGAAAGAGAAAATACCGTACTTCTTTCTTCTTCTTCTTGATCGCATCAGACTTGAAGTCCGGTATCTGTCATATATTGGGCCGTCCTGCTCAGTTCATCAGTCGGCCCGTATAGCTTCTCCTGTAGCGTCAGTGGGGTTTGCCACGTTTCCTGTCTCAGGGCCCTGGGTGTCCTGCAGTGCTGAAGGATGTGTTCCACAGTTTGGTCCCCCTCTACACACTGGCATTTTGGTGATTGTACTATTTTCAAACATCTGTACATTTGTTGTCTCAGTCTTTTCTTATGTGTTCTTTGTCGGAAAGCCATAACTTTTTCTTGGCGGGACAGCTCATGGAAGTTGTCTGGTGTCTGTGGTGCTTTAAATAGTGTATTTTTGATAGTTTTCATTTATATATAGTTGGCGCTATTGTCTGGTTGCTATTTCTGGGGTCCTTGTTTGGCCATCCTGTCTGCCTGTTCATTTCATAAGACACCACAGTGTGATGGATTCCACTGTAGCATGATCCTCGGACATGGGATGTCCCCAATTACTTCTCGCAGCCTTGGTAGTTTGCCGGCAGTGACTGCCTGCAGTACTGACATTGCATCTGCTAAGAATACTACTTGGCTTTGAGGGTCTATCATATCCCTGATGATGCTTGCTGCATGTATTAGAACCTCCGTCTCTGCTCTGTAGTTTGTACAATGCCGCCCTGTTGGGGCTGCCTCTGCTTAGCGTCGTACATTTGGGAACTGTAGATACACTCCCGCTCCTCCTCTTTTCACAGCATCAGTGGCAGATCCGTCTGTATAGATCTTTATCCATGCTTCTCGAGGGTATTTTTCTTCAAGCATGGACAGGGTGAAGGATTTCTTGCTCGGGTCGCTGTAGTCATCTTATGAGGTGAACATAGGGATGGATGTGTGTATAATCATGTTTGTGCGTTTTTCTTTTCCTATGAAGATGCCTCTGGGGTATGGTTCTGCATGTCCAGTGTGTCTGGTAGAATGCCCTGTAGGACACTTTGTACTTTTCTGGGGGGGTTTTAAGGGGGGTGGGGGGTCAAATCCCCCAAAATCAAAATTCGGCTCAAAATCATGGAATCTGAGTTGTAGGCATATTTAGCTTCCACAGCCTCTCCTACAACTATTTCATGGCATAAGAACCCCCCAAAACCGTATATTTTCCCATACCGGGCAAGTTTATAACCGCCATTTCCTCATAAAGTCAGTATTTTATTTTTCTTTATCGGCCATTTTCTCAAAATGCTAAACACTCCGAAACATTCTCAGCTTCCCGGGAAGAATACCTTGCAAGCAGCTGATTAAGCGCTCAAACACTAACAAACTGACAAGATCTTTCGCTGTCTATTGCCGGGTACCCATTCCCACCTGGGTGAAGTGAGGAAAATTCGTGTAAAGTGCCTTTCCCAAGGGCACAACGTCGGGCCCCTGACGGGATTCGAACCCACGACTTTACGGTTGCGAGTCCGAGAGCCTAACCACTAGGCCACCGACGCCACTAATGTCATAAGCTGTTAGATCTTACCTACCCTAAGATCAGGGGTGTGGGTGAAAGACAGCAGTAAGAATGGGCCAATGAATAGCAGTAGAAAGGCTGCAGAAACAGTTAAGGGGCCAGAGGAGGGTGCAAAGGGGGTCGGGGCCAGGGCAGAAAATGGAGACGAAAGCAGACAACAGAACATTGTTAGATGTGGAATGGAGGTGAAAGGAGACCAATTTAGAGAATGAAAATTTTCCGTCGCTGACAGGTTTCGAAACCGGGACCTATTGAATGAGAAGCGAACATCGAACCCCCAGCCCACGAGAACACCCGATGGTGGTAGTTGTGCTACCGAAAGACAGAGAAAGAGAGAGAAACAAACACACATACACACACAGACAAAGACACACACACACACACACACACACACACACACACATACACACACATGTGCACGCGCCCACACACACACAGCGAAAGAGAGAGAGAGAGAGATAAAGAGAGAGAGATCCTAACCCTAACCCTAACCCTAACCCTAACCCTAACCCTATTTACTATTCGATACCGCCCTTTGACGGACAATAATCGATACTTCCCTGCCAGTTTATTATTCGATACCTCCCTTTCACGGACAATAATCGATACTTTACTGCCCGTTTATTATTCGTTACAACACTTGCTTGTACAGTACATCATCGATTGTCATTATACGATACCTACTTTTCCCAGTCTATCCTTCATCTCCGGATATTGTTGATAAATCCATGCCTGTACTATAGTCGATAACTACCCCTAACCTACTATCGTGCCCCCTGTAATTAATAGATATTTACCCTAACCCTTTAGATTTTGTGCAAAGTTGCAAAGTCTATAATCGATACCTTCCTACCAGCCATTAATTTATACCCCTTGCCATTTGTACGTTATTATTCGATACCTACATGTAATTAGTACACACCCGTCTTACCTTGTGATTCGGTCTCGC
>NW_004799621.1:0-2728 GCF_000002075.1 Aplysia californica | reverse complement strand
GAGAGAGAGAGAGAGAGAGAGAGACAAAGACAGACAGACAGACAGACAGACAGGCAGACAGACAGTCAAACAAACAGACAGACACACATACAGAGAGAGAAAGACACAGAGAGAAAGACACAGAGAGAAAGATAGAGAAAGACAGGGAAAGAAAGCAGTGGAGAATAGGCAGGAGAGACGGAGAGTTCACACGGAATAATAAATGGAATACTTGGATAAAGGCTCCAAGTTCCATAAACCTTGGTAAAGTATTCTCTCAAAAGCCATATCCTCAGTCATTTCCCTTCATCTCCAGCACTTGCTCCACGAGTCTCATGGTTGTTTTTTTAATAACACATCACCTCACAAGTAAAATGTTAAAGACTTAAAAGAGACAAAACACAGTTGATTTTGAAGGTACAACACTCAGTCACAATACTAGAGGAGTCGTCTTTTATGAAGTAATTAACAGCAACCCGAAAAAACTGCTTGAGTAAGGGAAACAATTACCTTAAAAAGTCTTGTTAAACAATAGTAAACAGAAAAACATGAAAGCCGCTTTAATAAATGAAAGACAAATCTAGCAAAACCTTTAAATGTCGAAATATTAGGAAATGTTTCAAACCTTACTGAGCCCTTAGAAAGCACATTTTTCAAAATGAACAAAATGACAGAGAAAAATATTTTCTAAGCAAAACCATAATGTAATATAACTGTTAGTACACCGACTATATAAACCTATCAAGATACTTCATATATAAGTACAACACGTTAGGTGGTCCCTTGTCACTTCACGTCTTGTGCTCGCTCACCACTATGGCGGCATTCTGTAAGTTCGTTAAATTGGGTGATGGTTTACAAATACCAATGAACAAAATAACGATCAAAAAAAGATCGAATAAATTGACTTGAAACTTGAAGGTTACAGATAGTATTGAACGGTAAGAGATGGATTCCTTTATTAAAGTTAATTAGGTGTCGAGGTTCAACAAATAAAAACCGGTTGAATGGAAACCGAATAATGAGTAAGAATAAAAATCTAAGAAGATATCGATTAGGTATTAATTATGTTCAGGCAAAGAAGGTATCAAAAAACGATAGCAAACGAGACCGAATCACAAGTGAAGATAGGAATATACTAATGACAAGTACGTATCGAATAAAAACGTACTAACGGGGGTATCGAATAATGACTGGAAGGAAGGTATCAATTATAGACTTTGCAACTTTGTACAAAAATCAAATAAGTATCAATTAATTACAGCTGGGCATGTAATGAGTATAATCAATAGTAGGTTAGGGGTAGTTATCGACTATAGTGTATTCATCAACAATATTTGGAGATGCTGGATAGACTGGGCCAAGTAGGTATCGTATAATGACACCCAATGATGTACTGAACAAGCAATGGTTGTATCGAATAATAAACGGGAAGGGAAGTATCGATTACTGCTCGTGAAAGGGAGGAATCGAATAATAAACAGCAATGGAGGTATCGAATAAGGATCCAATTATGGAGAGGTATCGAACAAAGACTCGGATAGGGTTAGGGTTAGCGTTAGGGTTAGGGTTAGGGTTAGGGTTAGGCTCCAGGTTCCTTAAATCTTTGTAAAGTATTCTCTCAAAAGCCATTTCCTCAGTCATTTCCCTTCATCTCCAGCCCTTGCTCAATGAGTCTCATTAACCGATCCTTGGCCTAAAAGCTTTTTTTTTATAACACAACATCACCTCACAAATATAGTGTTAAAAACTTAAAAGTAACAAAACATAGTTGAATTTGAAGGTAGAACACTCAGTTACAACACTAGAGGAGTCCTCTTTTATGAAGTAAGTACAGCAACCCGAAATAACTGCTTGAGTAAGGGAAACAATTACCCCAAGAAGTCTTGTTAAATAACAGTAAACAGAAAATTTTTTAAAGGCCATTTAATAAGTGAAAGACAATTCTAGCAAAACTTTTAAATGTCGAAATAATTGTTAGGAAATGTTTCAAACCTTAGTAAGCCCTTAGAAAGCACTTTTTTTTCAAAATGAACAAAATGACAGATAGAAATATTCTACGCAAAATCATAATATAATATACATGTTAGTACACCGACCATATAAACGAATAGAGGTACTTGATACATGTGTAAGACATGTTGGGTTGTCCCTTGTCACTTCACTTCACGTCTTGTGCTGGCAACTACGGCGGCATTCTGCTAATTCATTAATTTATCATTCTGCTAGTACATTGATTAGGGTGATAATTTAAAAATATCAATGATGAAAAATATAATGGAACAAAAAATCAATCTATGCAAATTCGACCAGCTAAAGATTGTGATTTGTTTGTTACTATGTATACGTAGCGAATAATGCCATGGTCACGTGATGCCTCCTAGGAATGATCTAATACTGAACTGAATACATGTAAAATAATTTTCAAATAATAAGCACACATGCGGTGGAGCGTAAACGGTGGTAACTATACCATACATTGGTAATAATATTGAAAGTTTCAAATTGGTATCGACTAGTTGTTAAAGTTAAACCTCCGAGGTTAAGCAAATAAAGACCGGTATGTATAAAAAAATAAAGGGAGGTATCAGATAATGACAGAAACGAAGGTATAGACTATAGACATTTGTATCAAATATAAACGGGAAAGGAATGTAAAATGATTACCTGTCCGCGGAGCTCTCAGCAATACCCTAACCCTAACCCTAACCCTAACCCTAACCCTAACCCTAACCCTAACCCTAACCCT
>NW_004799620.1:9000-10070 GCF_000002075.1 Aplysia californica | reverse complement strand
TCTCTTTAACCTGCCAGCCCTTCATCCATTAACCCTCTCCCTCTCAACCCTCCGCAAAAAAACCGTTTTCATCCCATCAGTAAACAGGAAAGAAATAGAAAAGGTTTAGGAAGTCTTAAAAACACGTAAGTACAGGTAAGAATAGAATGACATAATAGAGAAAAAGAGAAAAAAAAGAAAGAAAGAAAGAAAGAAAGAAAGAAAGAAAGAAAGAAAGAAAGAAAAGAGAGAAAGAAAAAAGAGGGAAAGAAATGAAAGAAAGAAAGAATAAATTAATAAACTGTTAAATTGGAGTGACATGTTCACTTCGAAGTATAATTGTAGCAGACTTTGGTTTCAAATACTTCTATCAACATGGAACGTCAAATGTCCAAACTGTTCTCATAACCTTACCCCCTGCATTGCGTACATTTGCTGTAAAAAGAAAGCTATCGGCTTTGAAGCGACTGTTTAGTACTGGGAGAAAAAAAATCAAAATAGAGACATACAAAAGCAGTCGACGTTTGAAAAATAAAACCTACCGGCTCCCACCTCCTTTCAGTTTCGGTGAAGAAGAGTCCAAATTACTGTACATCTATCAAAAACTGACGTAAAATAAACAGTAATCTAAAAGGTTTTACTAATGAGTACTTTTCCGCACACACCCACAACTTATAATTACAACGAATCGATAAAATTATGGTATATTTAAAATCAGAAGAAGAAGAAAAAAGGGGGTGGGGGGAGTAGGAAGGGGAGTCCGTAATGAAACGATCAGAAAGTACTCGTATTATCGCTCCCCTCGACTGGCCAGTATCGATCCTAGGACACGATCCATCTCTTTTCTATCGATCCATCTCTGGCTAAGTTATCTCTTTTTCCCATTTGCTCTGCCCGCTTTCTTTTTTTTTTTTTTTCTTTTCAGCCGAGAATGTCGTTATTTTTGTCCACTCCGGAAAGCCATTCGAAAGCGAGGTCGGGGACGGGTTGAGTTGTTAGTGTTGAAGAATTGAACAACTTGGCGGGTGTGTGGTGGTTATTACGTCAGTGTGTGTGTATCTGTAATCTGCGTGTGTGTTTGTGTGTGTGGG
>NW_004799620.1:3689-5860 GCF_000002075.1 Aplysia californica | reverse complement strand
CCTCCTCCCTTTCCCACCCTTTTTTAACAGCCACAAAAGCTTAAAGAAAAGCTCAGAAAAAGAATGTAATGTTTTAATAAAAACTTTCACAAAACTCAAGTATCTCGTAAAAAGCCAGATGTTTTTTTAAACATATATTTCTTTTATTTTGCCAGTTTAAAAAAAGCCACTCGAGAAAAAGAAAACCCTGAAAGAATCTCCAATAAAGCAACTACTATCAATTCGTCTGTCTGAAGTTGATGGGGTCGTGACAATTTCACAGACACTTCGACAGCTCCCCTTTGCTCTCCTTTTCTCTCCTCCTCTTTCTTCTTCTCCCATTTTCTCCCCTCTTCTCTCATTTCCCCTCTTCTCCCATTTTCTCCCCTCTTCTCTCATTTTCTCTTTCACTGGAGTTGTCTGTCCTTTCCTCCCCTCTTCTCTCATTTTCTCTTTTTTTCTTTTCCTCTGGTTTTCTGTCCTTTTCTCTTCTCTTCTCTCATTTTCTCCCCATTTCCCTTTCTCTGGTTTTCTGCTGTCCTTTTTTTTCTTCCTTTCAGTCGGTTTATCTCCTTTTCACTCTGCCTCTCTCACTATTCTCGTTAACCACAAGGTCCAATGACACAGGATCCTGACATACAAGCTAAACCACTAGAAATAAGAATTGCTATGATCGCTGCTATCCTTTAAACCAGTAACCTCTTTTCTCCATCCATCAACTTCCCTCTTTTTCATTGTGGCTTGATGTCTTTTTGTATATTTGTAAGGGCGGGGAAAGATGGTGATATATCCCGTACCCGAACAAATAAACCCTTCACATCCTGCTCCAAACCCTCATCCCTTCCTTCCCGCCCCACCCATGCCCTGCCGCCATTTCCTACCCTACACCCATCCATACCCTACCTCCAATATTTAGATAGTTGGGGTTTTTTTAATCCCTGAAGGTAAATAATTAGTTTTTCTCCGTCTGATCCACCAAGATCGAGTGGCTGAGAGAAAAATAAAAGAAAATTTCGAGGATGTGAAGGGGAGGGCAGTGATTTGTAAACTCAAAGGTCTCTGCGAGATCAGCTCACTGTCGCTTTCATTTTGGGGTCGAAAGTGTTGACTGTTGAGAGGGGACAGCGAAGTGACCAAACCACTTACTTCAAACAAAAAAATAGCCTTCAGTGAATTCTCGTGTCAAATAAACTGGGATTTGTGAAACCCAGAAATGCACTTTTACTCTTACGTCTGCTCCATAACTCAATTCTCGGGTCTGGCAGTGAAAAGGTAAGAATTCATTCTCTTTGGGCTCAGGCATAAAAGACGTGATTCTGTTCTTATTCGGAGGGTTTGTTCTATTTAGCATATTATCTGTAGTCTGTCAACAAAGACTTTGTTTCCCTCTCCGCCTAATCATAGAAATCAAGGCCTGACAGGCTGGGTTTAGGCAGCCAGTCTGATATAGTCTAAATAAGAAGACTCAAACGCAGGGCCCGATGGCCATTGAAGGCCTTTAGAACAATTATTTGCAGCCCCTATTTGACATCAACAAAGTTTTTGCGTTGGTGGGATCCTCCAACAAGCTTAATGTTACAGAGCTATGTAAGAGGAAGCGATGACAGGTCTCCGGCTGCAAAGAAAAGGTTAATAAGCATTTAATAGCATTCGGCACTTACAACGCAATACGGCCATGTAGGTCCCGAAGATTAGAGGCGTTACAAGAGTAAAGTAGTGTAAAGTTGTTCCCGCATCCGATCCGGACATTTGAGGATTGCCTTTTAAGTGAGACAACTTCCTGGGCCTTAGGTATATAGTGGTGGCCAGTTCCTTTCCACGTCGCATTTTCTTACCCAATTCGAAGTCAGGTACATGTACCAATTACTGCTGGGTGGCAGGAGGGGGCGAAGAAAATCCGTGTCCGAACCGAGGGTCGAGCCCTGTCTTTCTGCTTTGGAGACGAGCGCGCTAACCGCTCTGCCACCACACCCTTTCAAGAGTAAAAAAAACACACAAAAAAGGAGGAGAGAATAGGTGAACGATTTTTTATAGAAAAGAAGCAGCAAGCAGACCACACCAGAGTAGATGCCAACCACCTACAAGCCTATTTTCTTAGGAGCTGTTCACGTTCTAACTGTTGTTCGTAAAGATAGAAAAGACAAGATCAGTTGTAAATTATTCGTTTGTTGAGTTTTTTTCCTTTTTGGAAG
>NW_004799620.1:0-1984 GCF_000002075.1 Aplysia californica | reverse complement strand
GAACACAAAAAAAAAGAAAAAGAAATCAAATTGTGGTCGACATCAAGTAGCAGCAGCCGTCTAATCATCCACCCGTCCGTGTCTTGTCGAATTCTGCCCAGACTGGGTGCTAATGGCTATGTTTTAGCGGGTCTTTGCTCGACAAGTACCGCCAAAAAAAAACCAATAATAGGATCGGCTGTGACCAGCTGAGAAAGGATCGCAAACAGTCTGCTAGATTGGCCAGTAATGGCCTGTGTCAGAGTAGACATCGGAACGAGACAAGGTGCGCAATTATAGAAAAATAAATATTTTTATGTTTCGTTTGGGTTTTTTTGGGCCGCTGCTGTTGTTGTTGTTGTTGTTGTTTAGTGTAGTTTCGTTTTGTTTTCAATCAGTGTTTTAATTGTCCTAAATAGATATGAATTTCACCCCCACCTTAACACACGACTGGGGTCTATCGTGTAGCGGGCGGCATTGTGCTTTGCAGTCGTTCAATAAAGGCCTGAGTTCGATTCCCATTTGAACAGAATTTTTTATCGAATATCTTGTTCTTTCTGCTGGGATGTTGTATCCTTCTCATTTTAGTTTGTCTCTGACAGGAAGTTGGAAGCCAGCCTTCAAAAAATGATCTGGGTAGTGTTAACTGGGGCGTAAAACAACTGCATTAAAAAGAAACCATAAAAAAACTGCGGCATAATATATGCAGGATAGTGATATACATATACATTGTACTAAAGTTCTTTTTCCGTTCTTCTATCTATCTATTGTTTCTGCCCGTCTTTGTTTGTGGGCATTCCTGTGGTGGCGATTATCTTATGAACGAAAATGTGATCCTCTTAAAGGTGACAAAACTGGGCACAAGCCATAAAAAGGTTGACATCTTTTATGTTCTTGTCTGACCAATCCCAGCCGTGTTTGATACTTCCCATAAAGGATTGCAAATCTTTCATAACACCAATAAACGTTCAAAATGATATATGAGGCGGAAAAGTTCTACATACCTCCAGAAAGACGATGATACTCGATTAGAAATCTTCTCATTTATTAAAAAATGAAACGGTCAAGCGAAAAACAGGATATGTCTCGCTTATGAATCGTTACACTGCTTACAATATTTTCACTCCTATGACAAACTTGGCTTATTTTTAACTTGATTTGTTCTCTTAAAAGTACAATTTGTGAATGACTTATTCAGTTTTACATTTGACTGATTCCAATGGGATATTCTGCAAGCACCGCTCTAAGATAAGAGCCATTAACCTGATTTTTTTTCTAAAAATGGACTGATCCTGTTTTTCACTTAACCACTTCAAAAGTGCCTTGGCAGATCAAAGGGGTGGGTGGTCGGCGGGTGCTCTGGTGTGGTTTGCTCTTCCTTCTTTATTATCAAACTTCTATCGTCCTTGTCTCTTTTTCCTCCTTTTTTTTGTCTTGGTTATACTCTAGTAATGCCTCTAATCTTCGGCACTTACATGACTTAATTGTGTTGCAGTGCTCTAAAACGTTTACAAAATACTCTTTTGTAAAAGATAAAACTGATACGAACATGCAGAAACAAACTGTGATAAAAGTGAAGAATCTATGTTTTGCTACTGTTTTCTAGCGTTGCGCCATCTTTTCTTTTCCCGCTTCTGTGTTTTTGGCGCATGCGCAACATAGCGCTGCATTTATCCCCCACTGTTGATCTAGGCTAAACATTCTAATTTTAGCCCATTGTCGTGCCTCACTGATGATCTCGTAATCAGTTTAAGAGTCGAAGTTTCATACTTTATCAACAGTAGGGGGTGGGGTTTTTTCAAAGATCAGTTATTATAATGAATAGCATCTTTTGACATTTCTCTCTCACTTTTATAGGTGCGTTTGTTTTTAGGAGGAGATGGTGTTGTGGGGTTTGTTTTGTTTTCTTCGTTGTTTTTTGTTTGTTGTTTGTTGTGTTTTTTTGTGAGTTTTATTTTTTTTGGGGGGGAGGGGTTAGTTGTCAATAAATATGACCTCACTTTCT
>NW_004799619.1:0-9660 GCF_000002075.1 Aplysia californica | reverse complement strand
CCGTTTTCTGCCCAATATAGCTGCTGTCCTGGACCCATTGCACAAGCAATCAAATGGAAAAGGACAGAAGATCGCCAAGGATGACGCCTGTCAAGAAGCATTTATTAAGTGCAAAGAAATTTTGGGAGCTGCAGTTTTGTTACACCACCCAAATCCAGGTGCACCAACCAGTGTAACAGTGGATGCATCCAACAATGCGGTCGAGCACAACTTGAACAGCGCATAGGGAGACTGTGGATACTACTTGCATTCTTCTCAAGAAAACTTTCAGAAACAGAGAAGAAATACAGTGCCTTTGACAGAGAACTCTTGGCGGCTTTCAGTGCCATCAAGCATTTCAGGCATTTTCTAGAAGGTCGGACGTTCACTCTGTACACTGACCACAAACCACTCACATCAGTCATCGGATCTTACACAGACCGATCACTTCTGCAGGCGCGTCATTTGTCTTACATTGCTGAGTTTACAAAAAAACATCTGTCACATCAAAGGAAAGTTCAATGCGGTAGCAGGTGCCCTGTCCCGAATCAATCAGGTGTCCGCTACACAGCCAACACGGCCAGAGCAAGCAGCTATAGACAACTACCATCAGTTACCGAAGGCACAGGCTGAATCGGGAGACATGGATTCCTACTTGCAAGACAACACAGGCCTGGAGTTCAGCTACATTTACCGCAAGTGAGAACATACTTTGTGCGATGTGTCTACAGGGACGGCGAGATCAGTAGTTCCGTCGTCATGGACTCGTCACATTTTCAACAATATCCACAACTTGTCACATGCTGGAGTGAAGCCAACACAAAAGGCCATAACTCAGCGATTTGTTTGGCATGGTATGAAGCGCCAAATCCGCCAGTGGTGCAAGGAATGTCATTCTTGTCAAGCCTCTAAAATTCATCGCCACACTCAGGCTCCACTAGTGCCAAAAGACATACCTTCTGCAAGGTTTAGAAGTATTCATGTGGACCTGGTAGGACCATTATCAGTAAGCCAAGGTATGACATACATCTTTACAGAGATCGACCGCTTCACTAGATGGCCGAAGCTATTCCCCTTCCAGATGCACAAGCCACAACATGTGCCTCTGCTCTCTTACATCACTGGGTCGCACAGTTTGGAGTTCTCGAAGACATTACCTCCGATCGCGGACCACAATTTACTTCAGCTTTATGGGAGAATTTCAACAAATTATTGGGAATATCCCGACAAACCACAACCTCATACCACCCGCAGGCCAATGGTCTAGTTGAACGATTTCTTCGACAACTGAAAGCATCCTTGAAAGCCAGATTGGCTGGTAACAACTGGTATAACTCTTTACATATCACACTACTTGGCATCAGATCAGCCTGGCGCCTTGAACCTTACTGCTCACCAGCCGAACTGGTTTACGGAACCACACTGAGGCTTCCAGGAAAATTTTTAATAACAGAAGACATTCGATCTGTTCAGGGGCGATTCCCACGATTAATGTTACGGAAGAAAAGTTCCGACTCCTTTTTACGAAAACCAACGGTTACCGATTACTTTAATCATTAAAATGTTCTTGAAAAAACATTTTTTTTTAAAAAATAAAATTTGATGCTTCGTAGTGTTCCGAAATCAAGATAATCCTAAAAACTGAAGATGTTCGGAGCCAACCAGGTAACCACCGGAAAAAAATCACTTCATAAGTACTTGGGTTCGGAGTCGATTCCTACGATTCCTAGCTTTCAATAATCGGGAACCTAGCCGCCCAGCACTAGTGTTTACTTCCCTACGTGGTTGTATTGCTTGTTCTCAGTTACCCTGATATGATTGGACTCATGTGGGGACTTTCGCGGTGTAGAGATATGGTGTCTAGTGTTTACCTCTGATTCAATAGGTCCCAGGTATGAAGCATGATAGCGAAGGAAAATTTTCTTTTCTAAAATTCTTCTTTCATCTCCTTTCCTGTTCATTACCATGTTCTGTCGTCTGCTTTCGTCTCCACTTTCTACCTTATCTTATCTTATCTTATCTTATAGTGGTACACAGGCGCTTCCATGTTGGACGTAGATGGTCCTTTTGAATAGTTAATGTTAAAACAGAGGATGTGCGACTGAACAGAGAAATTGAAACACGAGCACAAAAGGCCAATACTGTTAGTTACCAGCTTGCTCCACTACTGAAACATCCTAACATCCCCATGACAACAAAACTCAAAATGATCAACACCATATTCATCCCAACACTGAATTATCAATGCCAAACATGGACCACGAACAAGACATTGAAGGAACGAATTACAACATGTGAAATAATGCGATGTCTTAGAAAAACAGTAAACAAGACCAGGCAAGACAAAACTAGAATTAATTCAGTAGACAGAGGGCCGCCAAGTAAACTATGGTAAGTCATGTTTTTCGAATTTTACAGGAGAGACAAACCCCCCCCCCCCCGGATTTTCTTGAAGCGTTTTGGGTGGATAAGCTTCATTTTCATAAGAGAGCCTACAATTAATTCCATGACAGACATTTCATTTATGAAAATGAAGTTTATCCACCCAAAACGCTTCAAGAAAATCCGTTTTTTGTCTATCCTGTAACATTTTTCACTATCTTCCAACACTGCGGAAACAATAAATGATGAAATTCACCAAGTTTATCACGCTTTCTTTGGATGGGATGAACTGGAATTCTTCTTGTCTTGGTTTTCCTTTTTTGTCTGCGTCTCAAAAGCCACAACAACAACAACTTTCTTCTTCTACCACTCTCCATATTTGCAAGACGGCGGTGCCTGACCGCCATTATGGTTCTACTCTTACTCTCTTTATTCCGTCAGAAAAATACGGCGTGCTCGTGGGGGCGTATTTCAGGCTTTGCGTGGGAGTGTGCTTGAATAACCTGTGTTTGTCTGCCTGTCTCTGGCAGGAAGAGGAACATAATGACGTCATCTGTTTTTGTCTGCAAGGTCGCTGTCTAATTGCTTCCTCGTGGGATATTTTTAGACCATGACTTCAACTTCCGCTGTAACCTTGTTGTGTTGGAATAACGGGTGTATCTCACTTAGAGATTGAATGCACTCAATGCTGTAGCCTAGATTGTTACTGGCGATTTTATTTTTCTATTCATTTAACTATTTATTTATATATTTATTTATTTATTTGTTGTTGTTGTTGCTTTTTTTTATTTTACTTTTTTTTTTGGGGGGCTTTTTTCAAAAATAGATCACATGTCGAGAAATTAATCGCGATATGTTACTGGCGATTATGGGGATGGGGGGGGGGGGGGTGCCTGAATTCGTCCGCCATTCAAAAATAGGTCAGGTGTCGAGAAACTGATCTCAGACTCGGTCCCCGTTGGTATGTATGTATCTCGATGCGGCAGAATGAGGCAGTAGCTGTGAAATGGAGGAATGCTCGCTACACTAGAGTCAACTGTTGCAGCTGCCTCCACGTTTTGTGTGACGTACTCTAAGGTATCGAATAAAAAGAAAAAATTCCGTGGCTGTGAGATTTCGAGCGCGGGACCTAATGAATGAAAGGCGAACACTGTACCTTTTAGATCACGAAAGCCCCCAACCCCCTCGCCTGCACATTTTGATAAATAGCAGAACTTACATAACCTAATTGTAGTGCAAACGCTGTAAACCTCTTACTAAAATGTACCTGTCATAAGCAAACGGCATAACATTTTTTGTTAAATGACTATTGCACCGATTTGATTTGATTTGATTTCACAGATAGATAGATAGATAGATAGATAGATAGATAGATAGATAGATAGATAGATAGATAGATAGATAGATAGATAGATAGATAGATAGATAGATAGATAGAAAGATCGATAGATAAATAAATAGATAGATAGATAGATAGATAAATAGATGTCTCTTTTACTTGTCTGATTTGTCACACATTTCTCTCTCTGTGAGTGTACTCGCATGTTTGTGTTCTCTCTCTCTCTCTCTCTCTCTCTCTCTCTCTCTCTCTCTCTCTCTCAGCTCTCTCTTTCTTTCTCTTTGACTCTCTTTCTCTCTTTCTGTCTTTCTGTCTTTATCTCTCACTATCTTTCTCTCCCCCTCCCCACCCTACAGAACTCCCAATCTCTATTTTTTTCCTCTTTTTTACGGTCGCCTTTTCTATCTCACATTTTTTGTTTATATATAACCCAAATGTTTCCCTTTTTCTCCCTTTGTATTTCTCTTTCTCTCTCTCATACTCTCTATCTCTCTTTCTCTCTCTTTCACTCCCTTTCTCTCTCTCTCTTTCTCTCTCTCTTTCTCTCTCTCTCTTTCTCTCTCTCTGTCTCTCTCTCTGTCTCTCTCTCTCTCTATCTCTCTCCCCCCAGCACCCCACAGAACTCCAAGGGGGCTCTTGTGGCCAAGAGGTTAAGGTGTTTGCCTCTCTTTCAAAGGTCCAAGGTTCGAATTGGGGTAGCGAGAGAAAAATGTTCTCTAAAATTGTCTCCATTCACCTTCTTTCCTTCTCTCTTGCATTATTCTGTCGTCTGCTTTCGTCTACACTTTCTTCCCCCAACCCCTCACATCCTTTGCCCCCTCCACTGGGGTCCTTACTCTTTTTGCAGCCTTTCTACTGCTACTTCTCGGCTCCTTCTTACTGCTGTCTTTTAGAAACACCCCTGATCTTCTGGAAGGAAAGATCTGCACCTAGTCTTTTCGGAAAAGGGTGAAAAATCTCGGAGGTCCCATGTGCAAGTTGCGCACGTTAAAGATCCCTTGGTGGTCCAAAATCGATAAGAATAGGCTTCGGCCGCCACCCGGGCAAAATTCAAAATTTCCTACCAATTGAAAATGTTTGGTGTGTCCCGTCAGTCATATAACCTTATGCAGTCGCGAGCACCGTAAGACTTACCAAAAAGAAAAAAAAACCCCAACAACAACAAACAACAACAAACAAACAAACGAAGAAAACCCAGAACTCCCTACCTCTATTTTTCTCTCTCTGTTTTTTGCCTGTCTCAACCAATTGTCTTCCTATTTCTCTTTTTGTGTCCCTCCATCTCTCTCTCTCTCTCTCTCTCTCTCTCTCTCTCTCTCTCTCTCTCCAGTACATCCTTGAGTAAAGACAATCCCACAAAGCTTACCCAGACACCCTCGCACACATTGATGAATTCACACAGTCATAAATTCTTACAGAACAGCATGAATAAACGATACTGACAGAACATAATAGATACTGAGAGAACATAATAATATTTGTATTGGGAATGTCGGAATTTATAGCTGTTTCAACACAACAACACACTACACACTTACTAAAATTGTTGTTCAAACTGGGCTGCTATTATTCATGTGAAAGAGTAGGAATGAGCAAGAACGAGACCGGTACTTACAACAAAGAGAGAAGGGGAGAGATTGAGTCGTTATAACAGTTCACCCCCGCCCCCCGAGTTCTCATTGACACGGTAGACGCGTAAACAAATTAATTTTGTTTCTGGGGCGTTCACAAAGTAATCGATCTTCTATCTTCTGTGTAAATAACTTGTTTTCGAATACGATTTGCGGCGAAACGATTTTCAGGCTTCGATAGGAAGTCCCCTGTTGCGGTTATGGTCTTTGCAACTGCACGGAGAAGGCATGAGTTCGATTCCCGAATTGACAGATTTTTATGAAGGCAAATTGGAAACCTGTAAAGCCACTACAGTATCACAGGTGATATTTTGTCGGACTGGTTATCCAATTATTAAAGCAGAAAATTCAAATACATATATTTTACAACAAAGTCTTGGTTAAAAACCAAATTTATTCAGACTAAAGCTGACATTCCATATGCCCGAAAAACCGGGTGCGAATTTCGCGTGCGAACTATTTTTTTCGCACCAACCTTTTTGTCATTCTGTAAATCCATATACCGCGCATGGCCGAGTCCGAAATTCGCATGCGAAGATTTTGTTTCGCACAAGGGAGCGAAACTTTTTTCTTCGGCACTCGAATTCTTTGTGAAGTGGGCGGAGCTTATTTCCCGCCAAATCTACTTCCTAGGAACGAAGCTGCATGGAAGCACTATGTAAGCGGGAAAACGCCGAAATGTTGATTTCCTTGGTTCGAGAGAGAGGTGTTAAAACTAAGACTGAAAAGAGGTGCTTATTTTCAAGGTGGCCGTCATTTCCATGGCAACCACATACTTTTTTAAAAAAAGTTTGTGGGAAACTTTCGGGAGTCTATGTAATCTATCTATGCTATCATTTATCGTTTAAAGCATGTAATAATGAAAATATCATTTCACTTACCCCCCTCTTTAAATGCACTTGAATATAACTTCTAACATACATTAATTATAAATTAAGATTGCTGTCTGTGCCGCACTGAACCGGTGCCATGATTTCAGTTAGAAATGACGGATATGAATTTCGGGTACATGGAAGGAGGGCTCTTTTTTCATTGCACCCGAATTTCGTAGGCGAAATTCGCACCCGAAGTTCTCATCGGTTTTTCGGGCATATGGAATGCCAGCTGAAGCTGGTCTCTATAAACCATTTCACCAAGGAATAGTCTCTAACTCAATATTATTATTATTTCCGTGCGACATTTAGAACCAGCTTTTGTCAGTCCTACATCTTCCTTGGATGGATTCTCTTACTCTTCGGGATCTCTGAGGTGGTCGCATACTTTTTGGCATTCGCAGTTCCACTCAGATACTATGCTTGGGCTACTTTGGGATATTCTGCATCCACGTCATTACTTTTTGATGGACCTTTCTGTAAAGTTTGGGTCTGTGGCAGGTTGGCGACTGATTCCATTGTCCTCTATTTCCTCAACATCTAGACGAGGATGCTTCATTGTGTTGGCCTGTCAGGATGAGGTTTGTTGAGTTCATTAGCACTCATTGTCTGCCATCTGCTGAGTAAAGCGATTTCAATCCAAACATCGGCTGCCATCAATGTAGTTTACCTGTGAATAAACGAATGAGAAATAATAAATTATATAAAAAGCACGTGTAGTTTTTTCACCTCGATTCACAAACGAAACAAATCAAATCTTGAAAGGATATAGAAACACAACGCTTTAGAATATCGATAGAATCTCCTATCGCGTTGATCTTATAGCACACACTTGAATCTAATAGGTCTTTATCAAGGACCTGAATTCTAAACAAGAGAACTAAAAATAAAAGCACACCATTTGCGTCTTTGGGACGTACTCTTAAAACCAGAGCCCCTAAGCAAAACAAACTCTAAAGATAGAAATGAACATCCACTCCTTACGTCACTTCTGCATTTACTTCGCACTTCCCTTTTCTCTCTCTTCCCTATTGTCCCTCATGATCGTCTTTAACACTCATATATCTGACCGATCCACCTTAATGCACTCAATAGACACTGAACAGAGCATCTATGATACAGAAGCTAACCATTTATTTGAGTACAGTGATAGTCATAACCTCAAATACTGTAGAATTGAATCATATTCAAACTGTATTAATTGAATTAAATTACAATTTTCCAGAAAAAATAACTTGATGAATGAATAAAGCTACAATCTAAAACAAAAACCCAAACAAACTGAGAGGATAAGCTTTTCCGCACAATATCCCCTCCTTCCAAAAAGCATTGCCAACTCCTCTATGGAAAGAGAGAAAGATATATTTTCAAAAGTCTTCTGTAACATTTGTGAGGCAACGTGGTGGAATCAGGCTCTCGTTAATTTTTGGGCACATCGAGTTATTGGTATCATCTTATAGCTTGTTCACTTGTCTTTATTTGGATTTTAAAAAAAAAACCGTTTATCTAAAATACAAGTCGAGATATTTGAGAATGAAGGAGGTGGGGGTCACCTGTTTTCAGAGGTAAAATAAGTGAGAAAATGGCTGCCAAAGATTAGTTATTTCTTCAACTTAAGAGCCCGTGGTAACTGAAAAGTTACATCCTTTGTGCCTTTAATCAACGTTTTTCAGAAAAACCCAAACAGAAATGAGTTTTTTAATGGACATGAAAAGTGTTGAGCCCAAAAATACAAATTTGATAAAAATTCACGTACCTGCGGAAAAATGCAAATTTCTTCACTTTGATTATTTTGACGAGAGCCTGATTCCACCATGCTGCCTCACATTTATTTTTTTCGAAAGCTGCAATTTTTCATTTGTCTTGTCTCTTGATGGTCGTTGCTTCATAATGTTGCTGTGGGAATACAATACTTCTTAGAATTCTTATTTTTCTATCTTTGCAATGTGCTTTCCAGATGAAATTTATCCTTTTCAATTTCTATGATGCAATTTTAATTTTCTGGAATTGATTTCTCATTGTCTTCAATCCTGGCTCCGTCGTATTTAAAATTGCTTTCTTGCTATTACTTCCTCTAAATTCTTAATATAACATCTTCTTTGCATTTGCTTATGTCTGTCACTTCGCTTTTCTTTCCATTAAGATCAATTCCGTTTCGGCCACTTTGTTCGTTGAATTAAAAAAAAAATCTCTTGTTCTATTGCGTTTTGTGGCAACCTCGATCCAATCGCAATGTTCACAACAATTTTTAGGTCCAGATAAAGAAACACTTTACGTGGTCCAGGTGAGGTTTCGTTTTAATTGTTTAGTTTAGGCTCTTGGTGGTCTGATTGTTCTGACGGTTCTGGTCAATAGATTTATTACTAGATCTATCCAACTCTAAACGTACCAATGCAATTTCTGATGATAAACAACTGTCTTTTACTTGATTAGATTACAGTTATCTCTTTTTGATAGTAAAGTTAACAAAGATGTAAAATTGGGCTTTCTTTGGGACACGTCAAGAAATCATGATGGTGTGAACCAAATCCATGCCTTTTTGGCAGAATCTTGTGAATGTAGAATTACATGTATTGAGCTGAAAGTATAAACACTCACGGTGACCTTAAGTATTTTCTCTTCAACCTTTACAAAGTGTTTTTGTTTTCATCCTAGTTTTGGTTTCTTATTACTGCAACCTTTTCATTAGGTATTAGGCATGGAACAAAATTTCAGAACAATATATGGTCTTTCTTTTTCTCACTTATAAAAGCACATTTTTATTTTGTCTTCCACCACTCAAAATGGCCTCTCCCTGCTCCCTCCCTTGTGGAAGTCGGAAGTACTGGTCCTCACCGTGGCACAAGGGTATAACACTCTGTTCAAATCATAAGGGTGGCTAAGAAAACACTAATATCTCTAGCAATAGCTTCTTTCAGGTTTGAATTTAGTGGCTAACACAGTACTACGCAGAAAACAATGAAATACATAACTGGCATAATCAGGAAAAATCGTTGATAAAGAACAACGACAACAAATGGTGAGCGCTTTATCTGACCTGGAGGTTGTGTCATTATTTGGCTACTGGGAGAAGTAAGCAGCGAACGAAATGTAATGGACCAGCTAATCTGTTGTTGTGAGAGATTAACTTCTACACCACTGATCTTTTCTTTACTCAGGGAACGAGTTTTCGGATTTTGACACAAAGACGCAAATCTGCCTTTTATAGGCTACCTACAATGTAGGTGTGTTTAATGTGTTTTCAATCCGACAAATAACATCATTGATAACATAACACTAGTGTGGGCCTTCGTTTTCCGAATACAGAAAAGCTATAGTATAATATTCAGATTTGCTGGGTTTCCACCAACCCCCACAAATTCCTCCCCTTCTCAGATAAATCTCAGCTTGGGCCTTTCTTATAATAATAATAATAATAATAATAATAATAATAATAATAATAATAATAATAATAATA
>NW_004799618.1:9515-10579 GCF_000002075.1 Aplysia californica | reverse complement strand
ACAAACCTGCGGAAAAATGCAAGTTTCTTCACTTTGATTATTTTGACGAGAGCCTGATTCAACCACGCTGCCTCACATTTGGGTTTAAGACTGGACGAAGAAAAAACAACCCAACAACCTGTTTGAATAATATTATGTAAAGACAGTTTAATCATTGTAGGGAAAAGGAACTCGTCTTGCTGTACTCTTGCAACATACAAAGACGTTTGTCATCGGTCACAACGTACCAGGTTTGTAACCTGCACTGGATGTATCTGACTCTTGGAGTAAAAGATCTGACTACATTCTGAATGAGGGGAGACTCTTCATACACAGTTCAAAGAGAAGTCTAAAATGTGTGCAACGCCATAATGGAAATCCATTTGAGTCTGTTCCTCTTGGTTACGTGGTTCTGCTAAATAAAGAATACGTGCATATAAAAATAGTGCTGGATTGACTTGAGTACAATGACCACACGTGAAAGATTTGTGTCGATTCGAAGTTCTCTTTTTAAAAAATTTTTAAAATTTTTATTTTTTAAAACTTAACATGCAAGCAGTAATGAGTACCTGACTTCGAGTTGGGGAAGTAAAGGCGGCGTGGAAAGGAACTGGCCACCCTACCACAATATGCTGAAGGCCCAGGAAGTTGTCTCACTAACAAGGCAGTCCCCAATGTCCGGATCGGATGCGGGAACAACTTCACTTTTTTACAAGGTGATTCTAGAAAGTATCCTTAATCTCTTAGTCTGTGGGACAGTCAAAGGATTTGTTCTGTATTGGTGTTATATTGTGTATTTATGTATGTATATGAGTATGCATTTATGTATGCATGTATTTATAATTCTGTATTTATGTATGTATGTATTTTTGCTTGCTATTGCCTTTCTGGGGTTTTAAAAATAAATAATAATTATTTTAATACTGGCTAATGAGGACAGGTTTAACAGTTGGAGAGAATAAAACTATTATCATCAATAAACCACTTGTGTTGAGGTGGAAAAAATAATCTTTATACACTTAATGAATTATATCAAAGTAGTCTCGATGAAACAATTTGTGGAAGCCCTGGACTTTGAAGGGAAA
>NW_004799618.1:5728-7388 GCF_000002075.1 Aplysia californica | reverse complement strand
GGTGGATGGGGAAGGAGTTCCATTTATAAGAATTACTTAAAATTGGATCATATCATTTTTAATGAGAGCCAATCCATATTGCTTACCAAAATGTCAAGCGCAATAATTCTCTTCTTATTAGTAAGATTAGTATCTTTCAGTTCGTCAGTTCTCAGCAAGAAAATTAAACAAACTCATTACGTTTAAGTAACTTGTACGCAGTACTTTCAAAGATAGGATTTCTCAAAATGAACAATTAGTTAACAACCGAAACTCGTTTTCAACTTGAAATTATCCTCGAACCACGCAGACGCAGAAAATAATTAGCGTTTGATTGATCGCTTATAATGAGAGCAAATCCAATTATTACCGGAAACATCTTTGGGAAAGACACTGCGTTTACACACTCTCACCAAAATAATCTCGTGATCTTCTCAAACACGGTCTGTTGGTACAACAATTCTCTCACAAATTGCCCTCGTTTCGGTTGATTTTAAGATTCTCAGATCCATTAATATCAAAACCCCATAGATAAGTACAGTTTATCATCATCTGCACTCGTTCGTTAAATAAATCATATTTGGCGTTCTTATGTAATTGTCACTCAAACTAGCCTTCTTTGTACAGCACACCAGCAGCCACAGAAGATGACCCAGTTATTGACTCATGATAGTACATGTGTATTATATATTTGAGTCACTCAGCAAACACCTTCACGTGCCACCATTGTTCTTGGGTGTGTGCTTCCCACACTGGACTCGCCAGTCACACTAGAAATAAATAAATGAATAAATAACTGGTCCCCAAATCAGAAAGCTGATCACAAATTCAATGAGTGACATACTATAGAGATGGGAGCTTGATTTTTCATTTTGATGATTTTCTAAAAACCTTCAGTGCGTGATGTCAGTGATGAACAAGATGAATGATTTCAGAAAGACTTTAAGATCATGGAGGGGACGTATCCAGGAGATGGGACACCAATAATTATAATAATGACCATCATGGTAATAATAATAATAATAATAATAATAAAAAATCCCCTTTATTTTTTGGCAGCTTTAGGCTAATTACATCAAAGAAAACGTGTCGGAACCTTAGTTTACCTAGACCTTTATAAATGGGCCTTTTGATTTTGTTGGTTATCCAACATTTAGACCCGTATGCAAAGATCTGAGAAGATTAAACAGAGCGATTTTATTTTACGAGAACTTGTTTTTATCGCGGTCAGACGAAGTGAACGAGGGGGGGGCTCTCATGGCCTAGAGGTTAAGGTGTTCGCCTCTCATTCAAAGGTCTCGGGTTCGAGTTCGGGTGGCGACCGAAAATTTTCTTCTCTAAAATTGTCTCTTTTCACCCTCTTTCCTGCACTATAGCAATGTTCTGTCGTCTGCTTTCGTCTCCATTAGATAACCTCTTGGAGACTACTCACTTTGCGTCCACCTTGCCGTCCACCATCATAGAGATGTACTCGTTCAGGTTCATGTGACCGCCCTCTGGTTTGCCGCGGGACTTCCACAGTTTCTGAGAGAAAGGCAACATGATTCTCATTGATGGATGGATGGATGAAACGACATGTATGTACGCGCCCGCGAACTCACACCCTCGTGCACACAAACACAAATACACACACACACACACACACACACACACACACAGATGTATGCATTAAACACACACC
>NW_004799618.1:3256-5628 GCF_000002075.1 Aplysia californica | reverse complement strand
ATAATGCAATACAGGACAAGGAAAGAGAAGGACAGACAGACAGATAGCAGATAGTAAGAAAAGAAGCAGGACGTACCACAGACATAGAAAAAACAGAGGGGGAGAAAAAGAATTAGGACGTACTACCAGCACCCTCCAACCACCCACTATAGAAGGAGGTCTCTACACCTACCCCCCCTCCCCCTCCCCACCTCCACACACACATCATGTGGAACATGACCACCTCGCTCCCCCCAGCCCGTGACGTCATGAACCGAGACCCAGTAAGCCAGGAGCTGCGAGCCTCCATCTCGTTCGCCTTCATGGTGTGCATCCACACCAGCGTCATCACCACAGGATGTGTCACCAACGTCATCAACGCCATCATCTTCCTCCGTCTCGGACTCACCGACAGCATCTCCGTCTCCTTCTTCTTCTTGTCCATCTCCGACTTCGTTGTACTGCTCCAGAACCTTCTGAGCCGCGTGTGCTACATCCTTCACACGTACGTCCACGTCAGTTTTGGCGCGCTGGACGTCACAAGTTTGGGGTTTTTGCTGGGGACATACGCTAGCGTGCCTTACGACATCACGGTGTGCATCACTGTGTACACAGCCGTGCAGAAATGCTGCTGCGTCGTGTTCCCCTTCCAGTTCAACCGAGTGTTCACGCGGAACCGCAGCGTTCTCATCAACATCTTCATCTACCTTCTCGTCGTCTCCTACCACATCCCTGTCATCGCCAGCCAGCGCCTCAAGCTAGTCTGGAACCCCGCCAACAACACGACAAAACTCTCCCTCTGGTTCTCTCCGGACAGAAATCGAAATGTCGCGGCGCTCAGTGTTCTCCGAAATGTCGTGATCACCACTGCAGAAATTGTCGTCTCTTTCTGCGTGGTCGTTTTCGCGTACAAGCTGAGAGCGTCTTCGCAGTTCCACGCGGCACAGTATACCAAAGGGGAATTCCCTTCTAGGAAAGAAAAAGAAGATACTGCCGATTGTGAGTGCGAAGAAAAGGACAAAACTTCTGGAAATAAAACAGACGCCAGCAGGTGGTCGGAAAAGGAAGCCAGACGAAAGGACGGATATCAGACGAGGAAGGGCGTGGAGGGAAAAGTCGGAACATCGCGCAGTAAGAGAATTAATCCGACCAGTAAAGAAGTGCGTGCCACGCAGGCGGTGACCATGGTGTCAGCTCTGTTCGTGTCGTGCACTCTGACCTCTGTGGTCCTCATCTACGTGAGCCTGCTGTACCCGGCCTTCTCCCAGCGGGGTGAGTTCATCAACCTGTACTACGTGACCATCCACGTGCGACTCACGCTCATCTTCGCCTGGCTCTCCCTCAACATCCTGGTGTACTGCGCCTACAACGCCAGGTTCCGGCGCGAGCTCCTCACGATCGTCTGTCTCCGGCCTCGAAAGTGACTCAACAGTGACTTAACGGGGACTTAACGGTGACTAAATAATCAACGGTGACTCAACGGTTACTTAACGTTGACTAACGGTGACTTAACGGTGACTAAATAATCAACGGTGACTCAACGGTTACCTAACGTTGACTAACGGTGACTTAACGGTGACTAAATAATCAACGGTGACTCAACGGTTACTTAACGTTGACTAACGGTGACTTAACGATGACTTAACAGTGACCTAACGGTGACTTAATGGTGACTTAACGGTGACTTAACGGTGACTCAACGGAGACTTAATGGTGACTAAATGATTAACGGTGACTTAACGGTGACTAAATAATTAACGGTGACTTAACGGTAACTTAACAGTGACTTAACGGTGACTTAACGGTCCTTAACAATGACTTTATAGTGAATTAACGGTGACTTTACGGTAACCTAACGGTAACTTAACGGTGACTTAACGCCTACTTAATGGTGTTTTAATGTGACTCAACGGTGACTCAAAGGTGACTTTCGTTCTTTGTGTTGGAGGGATGAAGCCCACTAAGCCTACTAAGCCCACTAGGTCCACTAAGCCCACGCTGGTTCTGACTGGTAGTGTTAACGCTGCCTGCCTCCTAAACTCTCTACCTTGTGCCGAGCATGAATAAACACCCACGAACAGTCACTGAACTTGTCCAATAGACTTCTGAACATGTAGGCTATATTGGTTTCAGTAAGAGTTTTACAGCACTTGCAACACAATAAGGTCATATAAGTGCCCCAAATTAAGGGTGTTTACAGCACTTGCAACACAATAAGGTCATATATTTATTATGTGTCCAAAATTAGAGGTGTTTCAAGAGAGTAACAAATACTGAAAAGAAGTAGGAGAGATCAGGACAATAGATGTTTGATAGGAAAGAAGCAGCACACCGTACCAGAGAACCCGCCAGCCACCCACGAAAATGTACGATGGGATCTGTGTGAAGTTTAC
>NW_004799618.1:0-1664 GCF_000002075.1 Aplysia californica | reverse complement strand
GAGGAGGAGGAGGAGGAGGATTATGATGATGATGATGATGATCATGATGATCATGATGATCATGATGATCATGAGTTCTATAAAACCCACTCCCTGGTGGCTCTAGGCGCTTCACAATAAAATAAGATCTATATGAACGTTTCATGTATACTGGCCCACTCCACGCGTCGTATGGCTCTTCACATCTCATATCATTATTTACTCAGATAGGAGCAAAACCAGCAAAAAGCTTGGGTTACTCAAGTACTGATTACCGCCACAAAATAAAAATGAATCCATCTCCAAGGGATTTGGATAAAGAGAAGCATGTCAACAGAATAACGGTCATTACGTACGGGCCAAGGCGAGTCAGAAAGACGAAGCAACAATGGGAGAGACATATTTCTATATAGATCTAGTAGCTGGTGCGTCCCAACCTCTTATCTGAGATGTAGATATGCTGGCCTGATTATACAGAATAACGGTAACTAAATTGTCTTTTGATGGCTCGGCGGGTTGTCTTCGACTTCAGGTTTTACTTTTCTTGTCAAAAGAATATTTATTGGTGCTTTGAGAGCGTTTGATAATGCTTGCAAACGTTATTTCCAGCGTGGTGGAATCAGGCTCTCGTCAAAACAATCAAAGTGGACAAACCTGCATTTTTCCACAGGTTTGTGGATTTTTTAAATCAAAGTTTTGTTTTTGGGCTCAACACCTTTCATGCCCATTAAAGAACTCATTTCTGTTTGGATTTTTCATGAAAACGTTGATTGAAGGCACAAAAAATGTAAATTTTCAGTTACCACGGACTCTTAAGCTAAGGAAATAACTAATCTTTGGTGGCCATTTTCCCACTAATCTTACCTCTGAAAACAGGTGACCCCCATCTCCTTCATTCGCAAATATCTCGACATGTATTCAAGATAAATAGATTTTTTTTAAATCCAAATAAAGCCAACTGAACAAGCTTTAAGATGATACCAATAACTGCATGTGCCCAAATATTGACGAGAGCCTGATTCCACCACGCTGCCTCACTTTTATTGGTGCTTTGAGAGCGTTTGATAATGCTTGCAACCGTTATTTCTCTCTCCCTCAGCTCAATTATCACCCAACTCATTTTTCTCGACGTTTATTTTTGACCAATCAAACGCAGAAAAAACCAATTCAATCTATTTTGTCCTTTCTTATTTTTCGTTTTAGTCGCAAGTTCTTGCCACTATAACTGACGTTTTAGCTCCCCGCGTCTATCCCACCATTTTTACTTCCGCTCTTTTTACAAAAGCATTAATTTTGTTGGCGCATTATGGTAAAAGAAAAAAAAAACCCCACTTCAAGATGACGTCATCACAATATGCGGACTTCATTGTCGTATCGTTTTGTGCGGTAATGGGATCAACTGGATGGAAGCCCCGGCATCAATCGTGGGAGTCATTCCCCGGATGTTGTTTAGAGCCGGCCGGTTCTGTTATCATGAGATGCCTTTTTTTAAAACCGCCGGTTACTTCTAGCCGTGTGCCCGGCCCCCACAGAGATGTGTGCAGTAAAACGAAAATTGGCGAAACTTCTTGACGACAATTACCGGAGAATCTCGGAGTTTGTGATCGTTGAGCAAGATCGAGTGACCTCGACCTTGGCTGCTGTGTTTGGATTCTGCTCACGACAGGCTCGAAGGCCTGGGAAGA
>NW_004799617.1:8546-10116 GCF_000002075.1 Aplysia californica | reverse complement strand
TCACAAAAAAGCTCTTAAGCTCAGTACCACTACGACATGCATAAATTACAACAACAACAAAACTGATTGATATTTCAGATATAGAGTTCCAGCATTATCAATATACTTCCTGAAAAACATTGTCTTTAACTTTGATTTAAATTGATCAATTGAAAGAGACATTTTAACATCTAAATCCAAATTGTTCCAAAGTTTTGGGGCACAGGTGGAAAAGACCCTTTCTCCCACCATTGCTCAGGACCTAGGCATGCAGAGCAGATGGTCATTTAAAGATCTTAAATTACGAGATGGTGCGTACTTTTCCATAATAAGTTCTGAAAGGTAATTTGGTGAACACTGATGTAACGATCTATAAACCAAGCACAAATTTTTAATTCAATGCGCTCTCTCAATGGCAACCAAAGGAGGGTTTTCAAAATAGCATGGGTATGGTCAGAAATTTTTCTCAAAGTTACAAGACTTTAGTCTTGCTGCCCTTTTTTGAATCTTATGAAGTCTGGCAAGAGTAGAATCTGGAATGCCAAAATGAAGGGAATTACAATAATCAAGGTGACTTGCTAAGAAAGCATGAACAAGAATTTTCGTGGTATTTTCATCAATAAATTTCCTTATTCTGCCAATGTTTCTAAGAAGGAAGTGACAAATTCTAGTGACGTGTGTTTTCATGGAAAAATCAGGGTCAAAATAAAATCCAAGATTTCGTATGGCACTTGATTTTTCCACCATAACAATTGCATTGCCTAGATCCAATTGCTCTTAAGTGATTTGTTCCCATTAAGATTATTTCTGTCTTGTTTTCGTTAAGTTAAAGTTTATGATCAAACAGCCAGTCCTTGATATCTTGAAGACAGTTTTGAAGGGTTGAAATATGTTGATCTTCTTCTCCCCGGTTGATTGGTATGTACAACAGTGTGTCATCGGCGTACGTGTGATGTTCTAACTTATTTTGCTTAACAATGTCAGACAATGTAGACAGGTCCAAGGACTGAGCCTTGGGAGACTCCATTATGGAGCTGAACTGACGATGATCTCACACTGCCAGCCACTGATGTAGGATTGCCCTGAGAAGATGGGAACGGTCTTTGAGATAGGATTCCAGCCATTTGAGTCAGATCCTCCGATGCCAAAGTATATACTCTGAGCCGCTGTAATAAAAGGTCTTGATCGATGGTGTCAAACGCTGGACTCGAGTCAAGCAAAATAAGGGCTGTATGCGGTTTTTTATCAGTGTATCGGATGACGTCGTTGTGTACTCTACTCTAAGGAGGAAAATCTCTGTGCTGTGAAATTCTCTATAGGCTGATTGAAATTTGGCGGCAAGGCCCTCGGCTGAAAGATAGTTTTTGAGACGTGATGATACAGCCTCTTCGGTACTTTTGATAGGAAATTCAAATTGGAGACAGGACGGTAGTTGCTCATGAGGTTTTTGTCTAAGTTTGATTTCTTGAGCAGTTGTGTTACGAGCGCATGCTTAAATATGGGTGGGACATAGACCTCTTGGAGACCGCTGTTTACTATAGAAAGTTACAATCAGTTGTTCTCTCTCTCTCTCTCTCTCTCTCTCTCTCTC
>NW_004799617.1:1829-5437 GCF_000002075.1 Aplysia californica | reverse complement strand
CCCCACTTCCTTCACCCGCCCCAAACCCCCCAGTTCCCATTTTTTGAAAATGCAATCAAGAGCCAGAGTCACATATCAGCGTCTGTATGAGCCAGTCTGCAATGGCAAAATTCCCAGTAGACACTGTTGAAACGCAGAAAACAATACTTCTGCACAAACCCAAAATGACCTATCCCTGTCTCTGTCTGCAAATGTCACACACAAGAGAAGTAAAAGGAGACAAGCAAAGACAAGGAGACAATTAGCCACTACCCGACAATCATGTCAGAGCGAGTAAGATTTGAGGAGACGAAAATGATATGATTGGCTTATTGCTTGCATTGACATTTCCTTACACAATAGTACACTCAAAAACGAGAACAATGCAGAGTGTTACTTATCTCATTCGCAGAACGAGGGTTACGAGGAGTGGCTTTAAAGATCCACCATCATAATATCCATCAACCATGTAGCATGATGACGTCACATTATATAGCATTCTTCGGAAATGACGTCAAACTCCTACTCACAAGTGACATAATAATATTGCAGAGGAAAAACAGCAGAATAAAAGCAAGTTAAGTGGTTTGACATTCCACACAGCACCGTGACATACGGAACGTTATTCTTGCGCATTGACCTTCTATTAAGCGTACTACGAGGGAAATTGTTACATTGACTGGCTGACACAGCACAAGGCGACGTCAATACCGGCATCCAGCTCATGTCATCTGCACCCGCTTCAGAAGCTATAAAGGAGATAGATTTATTTAAGGGAAGTTATAGTTCGTGATGGAACAGAGGACGCAATACACACGTAAGGTCGATTCAATTAGTACCTGGTATTTTGGACAGCGTGGGGGCTTGTCTGTGACATTGCAAAACAAGCACCAAGGTTTTTGTTTTTTTAAATCGATAACTTAATAAAATATCTCGTATGTGAGAATGAAATAGAAACATTTTTAGAGAGATAAATGAAAACGACTTAAAACACAGTTGTAAAAGTTGTCTCGCGAGCTGTCAAGCTGTCAACGAAACAAACCCATCCTCAATTTCAAGAGAGTCACACCTATTATAAAAGGTGATTTTTTGAATTAATTTCGACTGATAAACAATGTCATTTAAAGGGAGGCTATGAACTTTTAACAAGGCTATGACTCTTCGGTCCCAGTAAAACCAACACCAACAGTAAGATTTGTCTGGAGAGGAAGTTCACGTCGGATGTAACGACACAACAATGGCTGTGCACAGCATAATGCACAGACAATAACTTTACTTTGTAAGTAAACGTTTTTCGAGCCCTCCTTTCTTAAAAAAATAAGTTTAAAGCGACGTTTTTAGTTTAGTTTAAGTAGAGGTTTTATTGCGCTCGCAAATGCATAAGGTCATATGAGCGCCAGAAGAGGTGTTACAAGAGAGTAACAAACATAAAAAAGAAGAAGGGGAGATAAGGACGATGGATGTTTGATAGGAAAGAAGAAGCAAACCACACCACAGCACCAGCCAACCACCCACTAAAGCAGTGTTTACTCACGACGTCACGTCCGCTTTCACTAATGATGTCACTGCGACCCATGCATGGCACTACAGAGAGTGGAGACCTCGGATACGCGTAGTAAGTCAAGTAAAAATTCCGAATGGAGAGAGAGATCAAGTTTTACTTTAATCACATGTTTAGTCGTTTGTTTTAGTAAGTGTTTTACGGCGCTCGCAACTGCATAAGGTCATATGAGCTCGCGGGACACACTAAACTTTTTCAGTTGGTAGGACATTTTGAATTTTTGCCCGGGTGGCGGCCGAAGCCTACTCTTATCGATTTTAGACCACCAAGGGATCTTTAACGTGCACAACTTGCACACGGGACCTCCGAGATTTTTCGCCCTTGTCCGAGAAGGCTAGGTGTAGATCTTTCCTACCAGAAGATCAGGGGTGTGGCTGAAAGACAGCAGTAAGAAGAAGCCAATGAGTAGCAGTAGAAAGGCTGCAGAAAGAATCAGGAGCCCAGAGGAGGGGGTAAAGGAGGTGAAGGGGTGGGGGGCAGAAAGAGGAGACGAAAGCAGACGACAGAACATTGCTAGAGAGTAGGAAAGGAGGTTAAAGGAGACTAAATTAGAGAAGAAAATTTTTTGGTCGCTACCCGGATTCGAACCCGGGACCTTTGAATGAGAGGCGAACACCTTAACCTCTAGGCCACGAGAGCCCCCCTCACAGGTTTTGTTAATGCTTCAACCATACAAAGTGAGTGAAGCAGTCTTGGTGGATGTGGATGAACTGAAATCTAGGATTTTGAAGCCTGTTTCAACAGTTTAAGTGAACCGAAAACGTTGGACTAAAGGGCCGTCCCTGATAGACCATAACAAAAATCATGGTCAAAGATCTATCAAAACTCCAACCAAAAAGGTTATGTTAAAAATTTCCCGACACAGATTTCAGCTGGGGTCATCTACACAATAGGTCAGCCTGATACCAGGATGAGCTATTGGTGAGCATTAATCTGAACTTATACACGTTAAATTCTATCTTCCGAAGCCTTAAATTGAACTGCTGGTGACCTTCGAAGGTTTCCCCTTGGAACTGTTTCCTGTCTTCCTTGACTCCAGTGGGAGAATAAATGGTTTGTTCAAATACGCATTTCACACATTCCTCTCTCTTTCATCTTCATCTCAACACAGGTCGCACCCATGTCTTAGTTACGATTATAAAACTACACTTCGTCTCAATTTTACTTCATTTACACATCCCGCCACTCTCCCAAAGCTTTCTTCGATCTCCCACCGTCATGACTGCCTCTGTGTCGTATAACTTACCCTGCACTATTTTATTCCCGTACTTTACTTCAACCCCTCCCCCTCCTCTCTCTCTCTCTCTCTCTCTCTCTCTCTCTCTCTCTCTTCCCCCTCTCTCTCCCCCTCTACCTCTCGTCCCCCTCTCTCTCTGTATCTCCTTTTCACTTCACATATACATTTTTTTAAAAATGGTATGAGTTCAATGCCCCTATTAATACTATTAGGTTATTTAAGGGGCGGGACCTCCTAGTTTATGGTCCGTCTCCGATAGGATCGAGCCAAATGGGAAGTTCGTGTAAAGTGCCTTTCCCAAGGACACAACGTCGGACCGAGCTGAGGCTTGAACCCCCGAACTCGCAACCACCCTCTCTGATCATGTTTCTCACTTTACCACAAAAGCAACCTACCCCCCCCCCACAAAAAACAAAAACAAAATCGAACAACCCCATTCCCCCCCCCCCACCAAAACAATAACAACAACAAAGAAACCGTTTTTATTTTTTGACATGCGCTTTTTCTTTCTCGCCTTGTCCAAAAACTCAAGCAACCTGCCTCATTTCTCTGTTAAGCTCTTGAAAGCGACATCCGCAAAATGAAATGAAAGAAAATCAGAATATAAAAAAAAAAACAAAGTACAAAAAACTTCAGATACACACTTCAGAAATCCCCACCCACAAACAGAAATCTTTGATATTTTTCTATCGTGCCCCTTCTGAAGGACCTGCCTTATCATCATCATTGGAAACTGCAGGCCATTGATCACAATTTGCCACCTCGGCATTGATCAAAATTTTGTGCACTGCAAGGCCTTTTATAGCGTCCCTTCCTCCCCCCCCTCCCTCG
>NW_004799617.1:0-1362 GCF_000002075.1 Aplysia californica | reverse complement strand
TTTGCACCGATCTCACCCTATCTTCTATCTTTCTAGAAACCCCTAGTGGCTTTCTCTTTCTTTCTTTCTTTCTCTCTCACTCACTCTCTCTCTCTCTCTCTCTTTCTCTCTCTCTCTCTCTCTCTCTCTCTCTCTCTCTCTCTCTCTCTCTCTTTCTATCTTCGTCCCCGACCACGATCGTTTGTCTCAAGCTCTCGCCACGCTGTTATTACAGCCCACCCATCACAAATATCGCACTCACAGAACCTATTAGTATTGCACCTCCACAATTTCCTATTTCATATTGCACGCACACATTTCCTATTTAGAACTGCAGCTATATTTCCAGTTTGGAGTAGCGCTCACATGATATTTCTTTTATTTCCAACATCGTTGTCACTAATGTCTGATACAGTCCAGTGCTCACTTATTTTCTGTGATAGGGGATTGCAGACGCAATTCTTTTTGCACCAGTGACCTATTTCCTATTTCGTACAACACTCACTCATTGAAGATTGCAACACATAATATTTCCAATATGGCATTACTCTGGCGTATATATATATTTTTTTAGTACAGTAATCACGTATTTCCCAATGTCTATTCAAAGTGTATATCATTTGCTGAGCGGTATTCCACTCACGCGTTTATCTTTTTATAGCCGAGCAATTACACACTTTGTTTTTCTTAACTTTGCACTTCCACATTTCTTTCCCAGCATTTTACTTACTCTTTTAATTCTTAGCAGTGCACTCACATGTTTCTACTCACTTTCGCCCCACATAAATCCAACTTGATTCCGTTCAATAAATAATTGTTTCTCACATTATTTTCGCATGCCCAATGAAGGGTTACATTCACTAATTTGGTTCTTCTTGATGCCGTGAAGAAACCACAATATAGTTAAGGGATGGTTGGCGGGTGCTCTAGGGTGGTTTGCTCCTTCTTTCCTACCAAACATCCATCCTCCTTATCTCTCCTCTTTCTTATATTTTTATGTTATTATCTAGTTACACCTCTAGTCTTCAGCATTTATATAACTTAATCAGGTTGGAAATGCGACAAAACACTTACTAAAATAATAATATCACTAAAACAAAGGAGCACTTCCGTCAACTTTGTAATATAATGTTCTTTTGTTTTACTTCTTTTTTTTCTCAGGGCTACAGGATACGTTCTTTTGAGTGTTTCCAATTAATGTCTTTCAACTCATCTCGCCAACACTTGTCTATAAATAATGATTTGACCTACAGACAGACAGACAGACAGACAGACAGACAGACAGACAGACAGACGTATCGATAGATAGATAGATAGATAGATAGATAGATAGATAGATAGATAGATAGATAGATAGATAGATAGATAGATAGATAGATAGAT
>NW_004799616.1:8167-9363 GCF_000002075.1 Aplysia californica | reverse complement strand
AACCTGACACCAGGGAACTGTACTGTGTGTGTGAACCTGACACCAGGGAACTGTACTGTGTGTGAACCTGACACCAGGGAACTGTACTGTGTGTGAACCTGACACCGTTCTACCTGGGACTGATTCCACGAGGAAGGTGGGTGTGTGTGTGTGGGTGTGTGTGTACCTTTGTGTGTGTGTGTGTGTGTGTGTGTGTGTGTGTGTGTGTGTGTGTGTGTGTGTGTGTGTGTGTGTGTGTGTGTGTGTTCGATTCCCGAGTGGGGAGAATGCCTTTGTATCGATAGCCAAATAAACAACAATAGAATCTAACACCAAGGTGATCAAATTTGTGGACGATTCAACCATAATTGGGCTCATTCAGGCTGACCATAACGAAACCGCCTACTGGAATTGTGTACTAGACTTTTCTGAATGGTGGGAAAATCAAAAGCTTCTTTTAAATGTGAAAAAAATCCAAAGAACTTGTTTTTGATTTTAGAAAAAAAGAAACTGGCCCTGCAGTCGTTTGAAATATTTAAAAAATGAAAACATGGAGCAAGTGTCCGACTAGGAGTTGGCTACTTGGGTGGTACAATAGACAACAAACTCAACTGGCGGGTCCACACTTCTCTCCTGCATAAAAAAAAGTGAACAAAAGACTATTTTTTCTAAGGAAGCTCATGTATTTTAAAGTTGATAAATCATTGATGTCCAATTTCTGTATAATAGCATGGGCCGGGAACACAAGACAACAAGATAAAGAAAAATAAAATGGACCAATACGGAAAGCATGTAAAATTTCAACATCTTCTTTCCCCTACTTAGATGAAATATACATAACAGCTTGCATTGGAAAAAATTAATTCCATTTTTTTAGACAACAAAAATCCCTTGTTCCCTCAAATAAAAACATCAGTCAGAAGTAAAAGACCCAGGCTTCTGATATGTAAGAAAGAAAGATACAAAAGGTCACTGTAACAAAGAAAGATACAAAAGGTCACCTTTCACCATCCTCCATCAAAATTCTTCCATCTTAACCATCTTGTTATACGTATTTGTTTGTTTTGGTAAGTGTTTTACGGCGCTCGCAACTGCATAAGGTCATATGAGCGCGCGGGACACACCTAATAGTATTTTTAAGTTGGTAGGAAATTTTGAATTTTGCCCGGGTGGCGGCCGAAGCCTACTCTTATCGATTTTAGACCACCAAGGGATCT
>NW_004799616.1:5119-7753 GCF_000002075.1 Aplysia californica | reverse complement strand
CATCTATCGTCCTGATCTCTCCTCCTTTTTTCCTGTTGAACATCTATCGTCCTGATCTCTCCTCCTTCTTTCCTGTTTAACATCTATCATCCTGATCTCTCCTCCTTCTTTCCTGTTTAACATCTATCATCCTGATCTCTCCTCCTTCTTTCCTGTCAAGCATCTATCATCCTGATCTCTCCTCCTTCTTTTTTGTATTTGTTACTCTCTTGTAAATCTTGTAAAACCTCTCCTTTTCGGCTCTTATGATATGACCTTATTGCATTGCAGGTGCCCTAAAACTCTCAATAAAACTCATCTCTTCACCAAACCTCCCCAAGTACAACAACCACAGACATAACAACCAAACACTCTTCGCCACTTGTATGAGCTAATTGTACCAAACTCTCTTCACTTGTATGACCTAATTGTACCAAACACTCGCCACTTGTATGACCTAATTGTACCAAACACTCGCCACTTGTATGACCTAATTGTGCTCTCACCACAGATGCCAGCCATACCGGCAGTGACCCCTGCCGTGACCCCTGACCCCCGCCTGGAGCAGCTGTCCCGGGCCCTGGCGTCAGAACTAGAGGGCTGGAACCTGACAGTGTCGGCGTACCTGAGTGAGCGGATCAACTCCCTCAACAACATCACACTCACCATCAGGGGGGACTCTCACGTCATCGATCTGGACCGTGCGGCAGGTAACTCACACTTTACAACACACGAAGACTACACACTACACACCACCACTACACACGCTCACACTACACACTATACACGGTCACTACACACACACACTACACACACACTGCACACGTACACTACACAGTCACTAAACACACTCTACACGGCCACTACACTAAATTGACTAAAATATGGCCATTCATTTTTCTTTTTTTCAGATAAGGTTTTCAGATGTTTAGGTGTTCGAAAATGAAATGTGTTCGGTTCGTAGCAGTCAGTCTCTTTGGTTAGAGATGAGAAATAGTCGGGGTCCATGTCTGGCACTGGTGGGTCAAGGTAGGGATGAAGATAGAGTTAATGAGCTTGGCTTTGGTCTCAATGGGGAGGTTAGGATGTTTGAGGAGTGGGGCTAGCTGGTAGCTGAGGCTGGTAGCTGAGGCTGGTAGCTGAGGCTGGTAGCTGAGGCTGGTAGCCGTCTGTACTCTCGTCTCTATTTCTCTGCTGAGATGTCCGTCTCCCGAAGAGATGCTACCAAGATACTTGAGCTCGCTGTCGTAAAACCCCCACCAGTAAACAAAGAACACAGTCAATAGAGACGTAAAACCCCCACCAGTAAACAAAGAACACAGTCAATAGAGACGTAAAACCCCCAGGAGTTAACCAAGCCCTGTGTGTCCGCAGGTGTGACGTGGCTGGTGCTGGTCCCGTTGACCTACTTCCTGTGGACGGGCGTTGTCCTGGCGTGTGTGCTGGCCGCACTCTGGTACCTGCACGGCCGGCCGCGGGGGGGCTCCACTGGCCGCTCCAGTCTCTCCTCCGCCTCCACCCACAGGGGGCGCCACTCTGGTGACGTCACCGGCCTGTCTATCGGGGCGATGGTCCGGCGGGGGCGTGGTGCAGGAGATAGGGTGTCGGACGGCTGGTCGCTCCGGTCGTCGGGTCGAACCTCCAGAAGGAGTACAACAGAGGAGAACGTGAGGGCCGCACTAGAGGCCAGGGCCAGTGGCCGCGGGTCGGGCACACGGCGGGGGGACGCTGTCTTCCAGGCAAGGCACGGCAGACGAGATCACAACAACGACCACAAATACCACCACAACGACTACCCCAACAACCCCAACAATCACAACAACCACAACAATCACAACAACCACAACGACTACCCCAACAACCACAACAATCACAACAATCACAACAATCACAACAACCACCACCACAACAACCACCACCACCACCACGCACACACAGACAGCGTGTCCATCAGCTCTGTGGTGACCGTGAGCTCTGACAGCCGCGCGGGTCCCGGGGTCGTTGACCTCAAGTCCTCCATGGAGTCTCAGAAACTGCTGTGGGCGCCGGGCGGGACGCTACTGCCGGACTCTCTCTACCGGAAGTCACAGGCCGACGTGACAGCTCACGCACGCGCAGACAGACGTGCCAGGCCGGGGGGAGGTGAAGGTCAGGTGGAGGTCACAGAACTCTGCTCCAGCTTTGAGCACGTGGATCTCTCCGGTGAGCTGAGAGAGGGGGAGGGGAGTGGCGGGAGGGCGGGGAGCGGCAGGTCTACCCCCGGGGTGTCTAGGGGAACCAGAACCTCCTTCCTCACGGGCAGACACAGCGGTGAGCAGCCCGCCCCCACAATGTCCCCCCACCACGTGCATGGTGAGCAGTGTACAGTGACTGACACAGAGGAGTGTGAGTGGCGGGGCCGGCGGGCCAGGGGGCGGGGCTGGAGGGACAGGGCCACCCACCGGCCGCCCACACCGCTCAACCACCCGGATGTGGGATGCACGTCAGAGGACAAAAGTCACGCCAAACCCGTCACCACCAACACCACCAACAACAACGGCATCAACAACAACAACAACACCAACAACGACAGCAACGACAACAACAGTTTGGCCGACTGGCAGACCTCCCAGCGAGGGGACAAGGGTTGCCCCCACCCCGCCCAGGTGTACCCCC
>NW_004799616.1:0-1738 GCF_000002075.1 Aplysia californica | reverse complement strand
TGTCACTGTCACTGTCATTGTTATTGTCACTGTCATTCTAATTATCATTGTCATTGTCATTGTCATTGTCATAGTCATTGTCATAGTCACTGTCCTTCTAATTCTCATTGTCATAGTCATTGTCACTGTCACTGTCATTGTCAATGTCATTGTCATTGTCATTGTCATTGTCACTGTCATTGTCAATGTCATTGTCATTGTCATTGTCATAGTCATTGTCATTATTATTAAAAAAGCACATAACATTTCCCCAACCGTCCAGGTTCCACGCGTACAACCAGCTAGGAGCTGACCTCTTGACCTCCAGGTACTCCCTGGGGAGAGCACGGACCTTGTCGTCCCAGCGGGGGAGTGTGACGTCATCAGTGACGGCCGATGGGCGGAGCGACCACACGTCTGTCTGTCCACACCTGGGCAGTCTCACACACTCTGGCTCCGCCCTCACACTCTCTGGCTCCGCCCCCAGCGAGGGGGAGGTGTTCCCTAGCCCCGCCCACAACGAGAGCCTGGCCCAGTACCTGGAGGTGTCTGCAGACGCCCAGCACGAGTCAGGCATGGACAACTCTGGCTTTGTGCCCGACCCAGATACACAACACTTCCCGCCAAATGAACGAGCAGACGAGAGCCAAGCCAGGCCGGAGAGTCCCTGGGATCCCGCCCACAGACACTCCAGCACTCAGCTGTTGGAGGACGACCGGAAGCTCCAGGGGGGCGGAGCCAGACAGAGGGCGGGGTCAACAGACAAGGCACGACCCCTGAGCGACATCCTACGGCCCGGCAAAGTGTCCACCAGAGAGAGACTCCACGAGTTTGGCTTCATCAAGCCAGTCGGACACCGGAAGTACGTGGTCAACCCCAGCCCCGGCAAGTTCTTCCGGCGCACCACGTCCCGGCGAGTGGCGGGAAAAGCCTGGACCAGGCTCCGGAAGTCCTCGGTGGCCAGACGACTCAACATCTCGGGCACCCCGGGCGGGGCGGGTAGTGGCGGGGTGGAGGGTGGGGGGCAGGAGAGGACACTGCTGTTGTCTGAGCCACGCCCCGTCAGGGGGAAGCCACCGCGCGTCCCCCGCTCAGGGGCGTTGTCAGCGTGAAGAAGTAGGTCAGTAGGTCAAAGGAGCGCTGTCAGCCTAGAGAAGTAGGTCAGTAGGTCAAAGGGGCGTTGTCAGTGTGAAGAAGTAGGTCAGTAGGCCAAAGGGGCGCTGTCAGCCTAGAGAAGTAGGTCAAAGGGTGCACCGAATTAGGTCAAACGGGCGCTGTCAGCCTAGAGAAGTAGGTTAAGGGGCGGTGCCAGCCTAGAGAAGTAGGTCAAGGGGCGGTGTCAGCCTAGAGAAGTATGTCAAGGGGCGGTGCCAGCCTAGAGAAGTAGGTCATGGGGCACAGAATTAGGTCAATCGGGTTCTGTAAATCTGAGGAATTAGGTCAAAGGGCGCTGTCAGCCTAGAGAAGTAGGTCACACCTCTGTCTCTGCCCACAGAGCACACCCTCAGTCTCTGTGCCCACAGATCACACCCTCTGTCTCTGCCCACAGAGCACACCCTCAGTCTCTGTGCCCACGTGTACAGATCTAGGCTGATGTTTTCTTACAATCTCTTTCTCTTTCTTACTACCTGTTTGTTATTTTACTAACATACCCCCTCCCCCCGCACACTCTCTCTCTCTCTCTCTCTCTCTCTCTCTCTCTCTCTCTCTCTCTCTCTCTCTCTCTCTCTCTCTCTCTCTCTCTCTCTCTCTCTCTCTC
>NW_004799615.1:2562-10124 GCF_000002075.1 Aplysia californica | reverse complement strand
ATAAACATGTATGTAACACAGGAATTGGCTTCTACTTTTTGTCCAGCCAGAGAGTCCGAGACAGTCTCGGGCCGGGCAGTGACGGGTTAAAGCAATGCCAAACGAGCAAACATTGAACACATACAGCAACGTAGAACCAAAGCAAGAAACAAAGTCCCTGCCAAATCTTAGTTAAAACACATTCAGTTTCGTACAAGTTCAGTAAAACAGAGCAATTTTCGGACGCACTTTAAGCTGTGAAGTTATTATTTCATTCAAATGCAGGATACCATTCACTGCAATAATTTCAGACTTGGATTACTAATGCAGTCTATAGTTCTCTTCCGGTCTGTAAATTGTCAACGTTTGAAGTAAATATGCTACCGTTCTTGGTTCCAAAAGTTTCGTTGAGAGAAAACTGCAGAAAGTTTGAGATCGTTCAGAACGTTTGGAAGTGGAGGCACATCGTGTCTGTGGATTCAGGGTGAGCGTTCTACTGACGCACACACAAGGCCTGAGTTTGAGAACTGTGGGGGGAGAATCTTTGTGGAATGTCTGGTCTCCACATGATCTCTGCTAGGAGGTCCCGTGAGACCAAGACAGTCAGTGTCAAGGCAGCCCGCCCCCTAAATCATCTAAGTTGTGTGTGTGGGAAGGGGGGGGACGTAAAGCCTCTTCAGCTGTTTTGTTTCGACGAGTTTCGACTGGACAAAGTCGCGCCATGTGCACCCCCTATAAGTGTTGTATGCAGACTGCATGAGGAGGGCGTGGATTACACCTCGAGGATTTCCTTTCTCGCGGAGAGCGGACGTTTGGAGCGCGGGGATCAAGTGCCGGGTCGATACTCATTATCGCCGTCTGCCACGGCCCCTGTCCTGTTTCTGATGGCCTCCCAGATTCCCCGCCGCCAGGGGACGCCAGCTGACAGGACCCGTTTCCGGTGGACAAATTCTCTCCCTTGCCACCCTCCCAGTCGCACGCACTTTGTTCCTGGGCTCCAAACCTCACCCCGACGTCCAAACCCCGCGAGCTTTGCGTTCTGGTGGCTTGAGAGACTGGAGACAGAAAACGAATTAATCTTTCCGAGTTTTGGTGGAGCAGAAAATGTGAGCATCCCAACCTCCCCGGAAGTAATCTTCTTGAGCACTGCTTCTATCCTCTTCCTCCTCCCGCACCTCCTTCTCCTTCCCCTTCTCCTTCTTCTTCTCCTTCTCCTTCTCCTTCTCCTCCTCCCCCTCCTCCTCCCCCTCCTCCTCCCCCTCCTCCTCCCCCTCCTCCTCCGTCTCCTTCTCCTCCTTCTCCTTCTTCTTCTTCTTCTTCTTCTTCTTCTTCTTCTTCTTCTTCTTCTTCTTCTTCTTCTTCTTCTTCTTCTTCTTCTTCTTCTTCTTCTTCTTCTTCTTCTTCTTCTTCTTCTTCTTCTAGTATTTTAATGAGCCCAAACGCTGTGACAGTTAGTATAAACTACAATCATCGGAAACATGGCTGATCGGTAACAAGAATCTGAAGCTACTTCTCTCACTGCTGCAGCTTGATCCAACTAGGATTGAGAAAGTATTTTGTCTTAGCCTTGACATTGCCATCTCTTCGTTCAAACACTTTGTAATTGAATTCTTTTTGCCGTCATCCTTTTCTATTTTTCCTACAGAGCGTTAGACAGCTTAAGAAATCAGTGGCAAGGAAAAAGTAGTCAGAGAAAGAAAGGGAAAGTTCCTGTGGGTACGCCAGTGATACTTTACCTCAGTCACTCATTACGACAAGAGAAGAGGGCCAGTTGTATATGTCGGAGAGTTGTAGACTTTTTGGTCAGTGTTTTACGGCGCTCGCAACTGCATAAGGTCATATGAGCTCGGGGGACACATTTTCAGTTGGTGGGAAATTTGGAACGTCGTCCAGGTGGCGGCTCTTGTCGATTTTCGACCACCAAGGGATCTTTTACGTGGATAAGTATACATCTGCCGTTGTTTGTGATAACTCTAAGTTGCTAGAGGGAGCTCTCGTGCCCTACAGGTTAAGGTGTTTGCCTCTCATTCAAAGGTCCCGGGTTCGAATCCGGGTAGCGACAGAAACATATTCTTCTCTAAAATTGTCTCCTTTCACCTCCTTTCGTGCTCTCCTGCAATGTTCTGTTGTCTGCTTTCATTTCCACTTTCTGCCCCCACCCATTCACCTCCTTTGCCCCTTCCTCTGGGCTCCGGACTCTTTCTGCAACATTCTACTGTTACTCCTTGGCTCCTCCTAAGTGCTGTCTTTCAGCCACACCCCTGATCTTCTGGTAGGAAAGATCTACACCTAGCCTTCTCAGACAAGGGCGAAAAATATCGGAGGTCCCGTGTGCACGTTGCAGGTTTAAAAGCTACGGGTTTAATTTTAGTTGAAGAATACGTTCTGTAAGTTGAAATGTGCCTGGCCTTGTCCGTGAGTACTTGAATGTCATGTTGTGCTTATCATTAGGTTCCTGAAGCTAAAGTCAAGGTCAGTGCACGAAGGTCAGCAGACACAGAAGATGAAAGCAAAATGTGTCGCCAAAATCACACTGTTTGTAATTACGATCAAGCAGTGGTGTTGTCTTCTTGTGGTTACGTCATCATCAAAGAAAGGATGTAGAAGAAGACCTAGGACTGATGTGATTACGTCATCATCAAAGAAAGATGTAGAAGAAGACCTAGGACTGATGTGGTTACGTCATCATCATCAAAGAAAGGATGTAGAAGAAGACCTAGGACTGATGTAGGGGGGGGGGGGTAATAATAACAGACCTTGATGTGGTTACATCACACCACTGCACACCAGTCCGAGCATCCCGCCTTTGACATGAACTCACCCACAATTACGCGAGGCATCTCGGTGAAGTCAGACGCTCGTTCAAAAATGAACTCAAAGATTTCACCATTTGTCCATCCGTCGGGAGATTTTTATCTATTTTATTTTCTTTTGGACACAACAACTTTTATGTCCACTTCAAAACACATTAATAATAATAATAATAAATAGCATTTGTATAGCGCATACCCCCGCTCAACAGCAGGCTCTATGCGCTTTACACTATATTATTACCCCAGCAGACCATAGAACACTCCGAAACATTCTCAGCTTCCCGGGAAGCATACAGTGCAAGCAGCTGATTAAGCACTCAAACACTAACAAACTGACAAGATCTTTCGCTGTCTATAGCCGGGTACCCATTCCCACCTGGGTGAAGTGAGGAAAATTCGTGTAAAGTGCCTTTCCCAAGGACACAACGTCGGGCCCTTGACGGGATTCGAACCCACGACCTTACGGTTGCGAGTCCGAGAGCCTAACCGCTAGGCCACCGACGCCACATTCGTGCAGGGTACTGAAAAACGTTAATCAAAGGCCAAAATGTGTAAATTTGAAGTTTCCAGGGAATTTACAGATTTGGAAGTCACCAAACTTTGGCGGCCATTCTCTCGTTCCTTTGACCTCTGACATCTGGGGACCGCCACCTCTTTCAGTCGCAGATGTTACATTATTGTTACATTATTGTTACATTATTGTTACATTATTGTTACATTATCACATTATTATCTTGACTGGTCATTGTATTTTGACATCCTAAGCAGCACAAATAACCATGTTTCAAGATGACACCAATAACTCCACACCAACGATGAACGAGAGCCTGACTCCTCCCCGTGGGGACACAGATGTACACGACGTGAAAAGATGGCTTCCATAATGTCGTCCCTGTCTTCTTATTTCTTCCTTCCTTTTTCCTGACGTAAAAACCCGACACTGTAAGACATCTGCCCCGCATTCGAAGACCTTGTGACCTTTGTTTGACTTTGACTGTTAAACCTTAGGATCAAACCAATTTTTTTTCCAAACCAATTAATTCGAACCTACCTTCAAAAATCTATCTTTCACCTCTTTATAGGTCAATACCATGCTCCACTTTTTCTCCGGTAAACCACAGAAACAAGAACAGGGACAAAAAGTGAACAGACGACCAAAACATCGCTGCAAATAGTCCAGTAAATTGTTGCGGCTGCTGCTGCTCTTGTTGTTGCTGCTTATTGTTTAACAGCCAATGGACACGATAATGAGCGGAGGTAAACAGAGGAAAATGTCGGAGTAATCGAACCCCCGGGACCTCAGGGAGATAGGCTCGTTCACATTCTAAGCAGAGTTTTCCTCTCCTCTCCCCCACCAAAGTGTGCTGCACTGTGCCGCCAGTTCTTTGCCTCATTCTGTGGAGGAATCTGTCCCACTTCAAACGTCACTCAGAACCGCTCTCATCACCTGCAGCTTGTCACAAGACGGTGAATGCTGTCTGCCACTCCAGTGGGATCAGGAATCATGGGGTGGGGGGGGGGGGAGGCTGCTCTTTTTTCGTATCCCTGACTCAACTCTTCTGTACACAACACCACCTCTGCTTGTGGGAGCAAAAATCTATAGCCAAGGCTCACGGACAAGGTAGCAATTTGTCTTGTTCTCACAGCTGGAACTGTCAACACAAGTTGTGATCTGTCGTGTTGTGTCAACGGTGAGGAAACTTTGGGAGCTGTCATTTGTCATTTGTCATTTGTCATTTGTCATTTGTCATTTGTCATTTGTCATTGATCCGTCCTATTTTCTTCTGACACAGCAGTTATGTCAGATAGACTGACGATATAATGGTATGTCCCATAGACTGACGATATAATGTCCCATAGACTGACGATATAATGTCCCATAGACTGACGATATAATGTCCCATAGACTGACGATATAATGTCCCATAGACTGACGATAGAATGTCCCATAGACTGACGATATAATGTCCCATAGACTGAAGATATAATGTCCCATAGACTGACGATATAATGTCCCATAGACTGACGATATAATGTCCCATAGACTGACGATATAATGTCCCACAGACTGAAGATATAATGTCAGATAGATAGATTGAGACAGTTCTATCTGTTCTACATGTTGAAGGGAGGAAATACCCCCCCCCCCCTTTCAATCTTTCAATCCTTTAATTTCCAAACAATAAAAATGTGTTGTTGTTTTTCTGTTGCTGTTGTTGTTTGTTTGTGTTTGTCAATATATAATAATAATTAATAATAATTGCATTTATATAGCGCATATCCATTCTCAAGAACTTGCTCTATGTGTTTTACAACCATTATTACCCAAGCAGACCCTATGAGAACACTCAGAAACATTCTCGGCTTCCGCGAAAGCATACAGTCCAAGCTGCGGATTTCATGTGCTCAAACACTATCAAACTGACAAGATCGTCCACTGTCTATAGCCGGGTACCCATTTCCACCTGGATGAAGTGAGGAAAATTTGTGCAAAGTGCCTTTCCCAAGGACACAACGTCGGGCCCCTGACGGGATTCGAACCCACGACCTTACGGTTGCGAGTCCGAGAGCCTAACCACTAGGCCACTGACGAAGGGGAAACAATACAAGTCAGGCCTGAGAAGAAATGATGTCATATAAGTGTTATGACGCGGTGGGATCAGTCGATTGTCCATTTTTGGACATATAGACCTATTGGTATCGTCTCAAAGCTTGTGTATTTGTCTTGGTTTCGATATTAAAAAATACTGATCTAGCTGCTGTAGAAGTGGAGATCTTTTAGATTGAAGGAAAAGGGGCTCACCTGATTGCAGGGGTAACATTATCGAGAAAACGGCCGCCAAAGTTTTGTGACTTCCAAAGCTTAAGCTGAGAGTCCTTGGAAAATTTAAATAAACATTTTTGTGCTTTATTCACGGGTTTTCAGTAAAAATCACACAACAATGTACCTTTTAAGAAAGACATGAAAGGTGTTGAGTGAAAAATAAAAATTTAATAAAAATTGCCCTTTTAGATAAGTCCATTGAATGGTTTTGCTCTATATGGCGCAGCGCATTATAAAAACAACCCATTTTCAACCTTGCCTTCATTTTGTAGCATGATGCACCAGTTCGCATTAGGCATACCACGAAAAGTTGCAACAATCGCTCCATGTTGCAAGCAGCCTAACAAGTCAACACAAGTCTGCAGAATATTATTTTCCCAAAATTTGTTTGCCTGCTGAGATCATGGTTACGTTTAGTAAAGAGCAGAGAGATTTTTGTATTAAACATTATCTCCCCACAAACTCACCATCCCTGCTATTTCGTAAGTTCTGCGCAAGGCTTGGAAAAAATGTTAAGGTACCCTCAAGATCTTTGGCGTCATGAGTAGAGAAGTTCCGTCAGTTTGGATCTATAGCGAATCAAAACTAAAAATGTCTTTTAAAATGACCACTTCAGGTCGAAAACACGCACTATGCACAGCCCTTTAAACGTCACCAGGGTCCAGGTTTCAGTAGCCGAGTCCCATGAGACGTCTGTCCGTAGACGATGTGCAGCTAGGACTTTCCTACACCTCAACAGTCTGCATTCTCATGGCAGATCTTAACCTACGACTGTATCATTTTCATCTCCGCTAGGCCGAGATGGCATGGATCAGAGCATGGCAAATATGTTCATGATTCCTCGATTGTCTTGTAAAGAGGGATCATTTCCTCGATGACATTTGGTTTACTGCAAAGCCCATTTTCACCTTGCAGGATATGTTAACTCCAAAAAATGCTGTCTATTGGGCACCCCACTCTATTGTCTCTAGAAACCACTTCATGCTGAATATGTAAAGTGTTTGTGACTTTAAACACTCATTGTTTAGCAGGTCCTTGTGTTAGGGCGCTTTTGAACATTTCGAATGTCGCGTAAAAAATGTGTCGAGTCCAAAGGAGGCTTGTAGAGCACTGCTTTTAGGAATTACAGAATAAAAATCGTCAGTTTTGTAAGCTCTGGGAAAGAAATTGAATGTTGTTTTAATGTCACAGGGATGGAAAATGAAATGTCAAAGAAAAAATAAAGAAAAAAGTCAACCAATCTTTTCACGACTTCCTTTACAAGATTTTAAAAAATTGGTGAACTTTGCCTTTTAGTGTATTTTTTTTCTTTAAGAAATTTCCGTTTTCAAAACAAGTTTCTTGTTCGTACATTTATGTCAAACAAATTTTTCCTTTTAAATGAATTATGTCTGTCCCAGATTACAACACTCTAGATCAATTTTTGTGCGAGATATTCAGAAAAAAGTGGAACCGTTGTTGTTTTTTGGCTGACCCTGTACCTCCCTTCCCTTGACTTTCTCTATCTCATGTAGCAGGACGTTTGATATAAAGAGATGTCGAATCGACAGAGAAGGCGAACTCACGCTCTTTGCATGTTCAACGGAAAACCAAGGTGACTATTATCTGAAAGTCAAGATAACTATTATCATAGGAATTGTGCTGGAAGCAAAACTGAAACCGACACCGACACCGAAACGTAACCGAGGTGAAGAAAGCAGTGCAACTACTAACACAACCTCAGTCCCTTCTTCAACACAGAAAGGAACGACATGGAACAAGACGGGAAGCGGGACCGGTACCGACAAGACATTATTTCTCCACCTCAGGCAGGGAAGTTTGTCGATGACAACCGAGTCTCTGGCTGTATTGAGTGATTCTGACCTGGGAGTTTTGTCGCCACCATTTTGTTCACTTAATTAAAGAAAGAGAGAGAGAGAGGGAGAGAGAGAGAGAGGGGGAGAGAG
>NW_004799615.1:0-1397 GCF_000002075.1 Aplysia californica | reverse complement strand
CTCCCCCCCACACACACTCACAAGTTCCTCAGCTGTCTTCAAACACGACTGTACCTAATGACACTGAGGACAAACCTTGTTGTTGTTGTTATTGTTGTTGTTGTTGTCGTTGTTGTTGTTGTTGTTATTGTTGTTGTTGTTGCTCTTTTGGTGTCCGTTGAAAGTGATTATTTTCGGCATATTTCATTAATGTAATGTCGTGATGACTGAGTTTTGCGAGGTGGGGGTAGGATGAAAAGGACGGTGGTTTACTTCATAATAATAATGAAGATCATTTCTATAGCGCCCACTCCCGTGTAAACACGGCTCTTATCTTACTTCTATATTCTGGGCCCAACATTTAAGAGTTGAGAAAGAAATTAGGAACTCTTCATTGATTCCGCTTTTTTCTCTGTGCTGTAGACAGCACCAGGAGGAGAAGATGTAATCTCTACCAACTTGTCATCAACACACGGCCATTATCTGCGAAGTGTCATGAAGACTTACTAAGAGTGGAGGGAAGTTGGATGCCTGGAGCGATGGCAAGACAGGCCGGCCGGTGAGAAGTTTCATTTGGCGCGGCGCTCCTGTACCCACCAGGAACTATCCGCTCAATACGTAATTTCCACACACGGAACGCAATCTTCTCGGGGGAAAAAAGAGGAGGCTAAAAACCCCCCACAGAAAAGACAGAAAATGAGGAGGAAAAATCAAAGAAGAGCGATCGTTTGTGAAGACGTGGAGATAGTTTTGGGATCCCAGAAAGGTTTCCACGAGGACCCAGGAGATGTCTGCTCACGAACGGTTGACTGTTGTTTGACTTTGGCTCAGCTTTAAGACGTCTCGAGACTTCTCGGAAGTTCTTTCTCTTGAAATCTGACACCGATACTGGCATCGATTTCAACTTGAAATGGCGTCCACGCCAAGTGTTGACAGGACAAACAGAGTCTGGGAGAGGATGCTTTGTGTCCCCCGAGAAGCCACAGGCAAAGCTTTATCCCTATCGACTCTGTGGGACTTTCATTGGTAGAAAACTGTAGAAACAGGTGCGTTCTTTGACTGTATCGTGAGACGTCATACGTTATCACATCACACGTTATCACATCACACGCTATCACAGAGTGTGAGGTCAGTGCGTGAACGAGTCTGGAGCACGGCACTTTGCCGCAGACAATTCTTTTCATTTCCGAACAAAAGTCAAGTAGACTTTCTAGAGGCCGGCCAATGTGAATACGTCCTTTACAAATTCAATTCCCAGCACACAACACGCGCGTTCCTTCTCCGGGGGATTCAGACATGCATTATTGATCCCATAAACGGCTGTAATAACACCGGCTGAAATGTCAAACCTGGACGGTTATGAAATGATTGACAGTCTCCACACGATTTGTCGCTGCGGCGGTTAGATCTACCCTGGG
>NW_004799614.1:8170-10236 GCF_000002075.1 Aplysia californica | reverse complement strand
GTCGAGAAGACAATACGATGGTGTCTTTCCTATCTTCGTGCTCTCTGTCAAAACGAAAAAGATCGGGGGAGTCTTATACTGTTCTTTTTTTTGGACGAGTCTCTTCCCGTTCTCCTGCGAGCTCTCCAGTGGCTCCCTGCCGTCGACACCTCTGATGATGTTGCCAAAAAACACTACTTCTTCCACTAAATGTATAAATACTCTTCAATCTGTGTGCTTTAGATTGTTACCTCGTCCTTTTTCTTTGTAATTTGGCGTTAATTTAGTGTTTTATTTTTTTGGGGGGCCTGGGCCTCTGTTTTTTCCCCCCCATCACTCACTACGTCACCAGCCTCTCTCACTCCCTGTGGCACCGCTAGTGGTTTGAAACATCAGGCCTAATTAACAAACAATAGACGATGGGTCTAATCTCGGCTGGATTGTACTTTACCGGACCACCCGTCTCGGCCCGTGATTACTACGCACGCCTAGCCTAACTACGCACTCATAGTAATCTGCGTGCGGACAAAAGGTAGTTCCGCGGGCGACTTCGCGCACGCACAGCGAAGTCAGCGGCGACTGGCGAGGCGAGGTGAGCGAGAGGTGGTGGTGGTTGAGAGTGGGCAGGGGATTTAACTTTGGTGGACCACCGTGTATCTTACCAACAGTGGGGTGTGGGGGTTCAGGGGGGCTTGCCCCCCTGGAAACTATAATAAAGAAAACACACAAAAATGCGAAACAATAACATGAGCGGACAGTCGTGTTTACATATCAATGGGGGGGTTTCAGGGGGGCTAGCCCCCCTGGTAACAATAATTTAAAGACACACACACACACATATAAACAATAGCATGATAAGTCGCGAGCAGGGCCAATGGGGTTGCAATTATGCAAATGAGCTCTCGTGCGCATCTCTAGCCCTCCATTGTACTTTGCCGGACCAGGAGTAGGCCTAGGGCCTAGGCCAAGCCAGCAGAGTCGCGAGCAAATAAGAATAGTGGACCACGTGATTAGATTGACCAATTAGCCTCAAGGTGTCAGGGTCATGAGTCAAAGGGCACAGTGGCACGGTCGTGATGACTGAAAAACCCGGTAAGAGACGGCAGTCGATTGCTGGCAGTTGAAGAGTGAGGACGTAGAAAACTGAGTAGGAGAGTGAGTAGGGGAGCTCGGAAACGAAGAACAGCGGACCACTAGGCACCAGGGGCGCCACAGCGAAAGTAGTTCCGACCGGTGGTCCGGTAAAGTACAATCTTACCCTAATCTCGCGTCGAGTATCTCGTCTGCTAGAGTTCGTCCGTTGGCCCGCCCGCCCAGTGAATAAAATTGTGGAGCGGACCCAAAAAACGAACTGACTTGAGGCTTGAGGTCCGCAGTCCGTTCCCTGAGAGAGTCAAATTGTGGAGCGGACCCAAAAAACGAACTGTCTTGAGGTTCGCAGTTCGCTCTCATGGCCGTCCGTTACCTGTTCGCTCTGACTGAGTCCGCGAGTAACGAACCCGTCCGTCCGCTCGCCCCAACTCTACTAGATCTAGATCTACATGGCGTAACATGGCCACTTTCCTTCGCAATCACTTCTGTTTCTTATGTAAACAAACGGAAAGGTAATTTCCAAAGTCAAAGTCAAAGAGTCCCCAATTACTAACACAAGGATCCATTGTTGTACCAAAGTAGTGTAGGCTAGTGCTACCTCTAGATCTACATCCTACTGCTGCCTTACCTGAAAACTTTCAATTCCTTGGACGTGGACCTTGCCTTGGATGTTTACTGTTGTTGTTGTTGATGTTGCTATTATTACATTATTTTCTAACGCTTTTAATTTTAATTAGATCTAGATCTAGATCTAGAATCTAGATCTAGATGTAGATCTTATTTCACAGTCCACAGACTGCTGTCTTCGACACTTGGACTTGACTTTGATATTACGATTCCTTGATATTATTAACTGTTCTCTAGAATTCTAGAATCTAGAGTTATTGAGTATAGCTCAGACACTTCAGACTTCACCCAACTCATCAGTGTGAGCGACACAATTTGCCAATCTAGATATCTATACTCTGACGACTGAACACTTCTCTTGGATACTT
>NW_004799614.1:4173-5576 GCF_000002075.1 Aplysia californica | reverse complement strand
GTGTACGTACGTACGTGGGTAAACACAAAACCAATGTGCCAGGATCTGGACAATACAAATGTATCTTATCTTATCTTATCTTATCACAGAGGCCCTAAACTGGGGCGACGGAGCATCAGTCTTCCATCCTCGTCACTGACTCGATGAGTGCACTGGAAAAAGTGCAGAAGCACATGGTGTAAGCTGACTGGAAAGAGGCAATACGAAGCAGAAGATTCACAAACAGTGTATGGATCTTTGGTCCTGACGATGCAGGAGTTCGAGGCAGTGAATGCACATGCTGATACTGATAAGCTAGCCGACCAGGCTGAGATTGGCGGCACCATTCAATTAGATCTACCAACTGACATGGCAGAATTGACAGCATGATTCAACAACCACAGAGAAGATGAAGGCTCCACTTCATACACAATGGAAAGACTGAGGGAAACTGGTGTCTCAAGACGGTCAGGGAGAGACAGCAAGCTGCGTGAAAAAGCCAGAAGAATATCCAAGCAGCTGATAACTGGCACGATCAGCAAGCCAGCTCTTTCACGGATCCTGGAGAGGAAGGAGGAGCAGCTACGGTATTGTTCCGCCTGCATTGATACCTACTCTCCAACCAAGTAAGTAGCTAGTAAAACTTTCACGAATGGACTTTTAAGTTTGATTCTGTTGGTCATTCAACTTTTAGACCCATATTAAGCAAGGATCTGAAGCGATTAAGCTGGATTTCCTTCCGACGGCAAAAGACAAAAGACGATAATGGACTAGTAAACTAAGGGTAACAGCTTTTAAAAAAAAAGAGCATTCGAGCCAAGGAATGAATGGAGAACAATGATAGCCGATGTCTGCCGCAGATCTGGCACTTAATGATGATGATGATGACACTAAGGTGCTTTTTGTCAAGGTAGGTAGACAGACTGGTGCGGGGGTGTAGGCAGGTACTCAGGCAAATGGGGTGTCAGCTAGGATGTCTTTGATCTAAGAAATCCTAGGATGACAGGCGTGGACAGCAGATTGAGCTCGTGTTCATTCGTACATTTTGTTTACTATAGCGTGTTCACGTTCGCCTGATCACGGTGAAAACAAGATAAGAATCACATCGCTGTGTTTAAATGATTGGGACACTTTGTCTGAATGCCAAGCACTCGACTTCTCAAAAGTGTTTCCTACACAAGATTGATATGAAAATATCTGCCTTGACCGTTCACAAATCAAATTTGTCAAAACTTGACATTGAGATTGGCCCAACAGTCCACCAGTGGACCTATGGTACTTTGTGGAAGTCTCCTAGAAAGAATGCTTGTGTACCCTCATCGCTTGAAGGTAACAAGCGAAGCCATAGAAGGTTTGGTTTAGCTAACGGGTGTTTATAAAAATATTGATCTGTTAAGACAAATTGACACAAGTATTGTGCAAAA
>NW_004799614.1:0-2641 GCF_000002075.1 Aplysia californica | reverse complement strand
TTATTATTATTATTATTATTATTATTATCATTATTATTATTATTATCATTACTATGATTAAAATTATTATTAATATTATTATTACTATTATTACTACCATTATCACCATCAATATTATTGGGGGGGGGGGGGTGTATCGCACAGTCAGAGAAGCTGCAGTCCCTCCTCCACCCCGCTCGGCAGTTACAGATTACACATCTGGCGTGACACTTTTCGTCGCCCCTATCGGAATGACCCACAGTGAGCGCCTCAAAAGGCCTGTGTACTACCGGGTGCCCATTGCGGATGGGGTCGGGTCAGGTCGGGTCGGGATGATCATCCGACTCGTTGCCAAAAAAACCGTTTGTTTTTGAGGCGACGAGTCGGACGCGATCAGCCTGTGCCGCCATATCCGCTTGGCGCCCTCAATCTGGATAGCAAAACGCCCCGATCCGACTGGATCACCTTTTATGGGCACCCCGTAATACCGCTGGTAAACCGAACCGACCCAGCCCGATTCCCAAATGGGCAACCCGTACACAAATGACGAGTCTTCATTGAATCATGACTAAGATTGGTCTGATGAAACAGTATAATTATATTTAATTTGACCTTATGTTCTCACAGAGCTCACTTGAAAATAGGAAACATGAATTGAAAAGTATAGTACCGACCAGAGACAGTTGTTGGGCAGCGTGTCTACCAAAGCCGGAACTACTAGATTAAAAAAAAATTTGGTCGGGAGGGGACAATGCGGTCTGATCCTTTTTTGGCTTGCGCGTCCACCAATACGTTCTTAGTCCTGACGACACGGTGCCATTTCTCGGTTCATGTAGGGCTTTGTGTTTCATTATGAATAGTCAAGAGGACGATGACATCATGAATGCAAGGTGGGAATAAGATATTAATGGTTCTTTTTTTTAAAGTAAAAAGATATGCATATAAACCAGACGGTGTGCGAGTTGATAAAGCAAGCTAATTTGAGGCGCTGATTAAAAACATGACTTGCGATTTTTCATGCGAGCTGAAAATTAGAAATCTTTTTTTTAGCTTTTGCTGGGCCTGTGGCTGATGATTCATCACATGACCCGACTCGAAATAATGCTGCGTGCAGCATTCCAATTCCAACAATCCCGTCTTTTGTCGCGAGGTGTCGTGTCGTTTAGGTAGACGTATCCAAACGAAATTTTCACTGATTGAAAAGGCAAAAAAACAACAACCCAACCCCGGTGCTATATTTAAACTACCGACCCCCCCCCCTCCCCTCCGAAAGACGTACAATTTACGGTCGGTCGGTTTCTGATGGTGGACATATCTTTTTCCATACTGCTCGTGTATTTTCCATCCTTGAGGAGGACTTCTTTGAGAGAACAAAGTATAGTAAAGGCAGAATGCTCAGAAAAGTGTGTGTCTATATTTTTACCTCAAACTGCATGTAAGTGGATGGTTGACGGGTGCTCAGGTGTGGTTTGCTCCTTCTTTCATATCAAACATTTATCGCCCTGATCTCTCCTCCTTCTTTTTTGTGTTTGCTACTCTCTTGCAACACCTCTAATCTTCGGCACTTATATGACCTTACTGTGTTGCAAGTGCCGTAAAACTTTTACTAAAACTAAAAAAACAAAAAAACACACAACCCCAACTGCATAATGTATTATGTCTTTTGCTTTCCAAACGCCAGGGGCTTGCTGCTGTGGATGGTAGCCCCGAATAACTTTTAAAAAATGTTGGTATTTTTTTTTACACCCCTATCAACACAAATTATAATGATATTCTTTATAAGGCCCGCGTCCGACCCTGTCTGAAAGGGCCAACCCGGGGGGGGGGGGGGGGGGGGAGATACATTATTATCATAGCAAAAAGACCGAGACACTCGATGGAAATTTTCTCCCTACGCGGGGATCAAACTCAGTTCTCCTGCATGTGACAGTAACGTGTCTAACCTCTAAACAACAGACGCCGGTCCCCGAATAACTGACGAGCGCAGAATGTCAGTCAACTGCATTCAATTTGCTTTTTATAGATTCTTCTTAGAATGTTGAAAAATATCTTTCGTGAATAGAATAGAATACATGTAATTAATAAAGGTGCCCAAGAAGGCTACAAAGATAAACTAAGCATTGCCTAGATGAGAAGAAGAAGAAGAAGAAGAAGAAGAAGAAGAAGAAGAAGATGAAGATGATGATTATTATTATTATTATTATTACTATAATTGTTTCCGCACCCGATCCGGACATTGGGGATTGTCTTGTTAGTGAGACAATTTCCTGGGCCTTCGGCATATTGTAGTAGGGTGGCCAGTTCCTTTCCACACCGCCTTTACTTCCCCAACTCACGAAGTCAGGTACCCATTACAATGGGTGGGCAGGAGGGGGAGAAAAAACTCAGTGTGCGAATCGAGGCTCGAACCCGGACTTTCCGCTTCGGAGACGAGCGCACTAACCGCTCCGCCGCCGCACCCTCAGTATTACACGTATGATCATAATGATTATTATCAAATAAAAAATTGACTTATCATAATTCATCTGATTACATTTTTGCTGTCATAATAATAATACAATAGTATATGTATAGTATATAATTAATGTACTCGTATGTGTTTTCAGGGTCGTTGTCCTTTTCTGAGAGTCGGCCTGTGAGACAAGAAAGCTTGCCCATCACT
>NW_004799613.1:9066-10263 GCF_000002075.1 Aplysia californica | reverse complement strand
ATAATAATAATAATAATAAAAGATAGCATTTGTTTAGCGCAAAGCCCCGCTCACCAGCAAGGTCTAAGCGCTTCACAATCTATACTATTACCCCAGCAGACCTGAGAGCATTCTGAAATAAACTCAACTTCCTGGGAAGCATACAATGCAAGCAGCCATTTATAGCCATAGGCGCTTAAACACTAACATACTGACAAGATCATTATCAATAATTGCTGTTGTTTTTTCCCCCGTGACGGATAAACCAAGGCTCAACAGGTGATAACATGGGGGCGTACGTGTTGTTGGTTAAATCTGTGTCTCTTTGTCTGATATCTGCAGATTGCATTGTGTCTGATTGTTCTATGGCAGATAGGCGAACCTCGGGCAGACGAGATGTAGCTTGACCTGGACGTTTTATGACCGACACATTTCTCGATGCAATTGAATACCCGAGAACAACACTAAGGAAAAGTCATATTTAGATAATTTCGAGAAAATGAGCTAAAACCTCATTCGTGAGACACATTGTATGCAAGTACGATCCGATGAGAGGGCTTAAATAGCCTTTTTTCTGAACTTGATCTTGTTGTTGTATATCGGCGTAGCATCTTTGAACAAGAATACTTAGCTGGGCCTGGCCGTAGGAACAGAATAGCCCTTCGTCAGTGCTGTTGATAGATAGATATCTAGATCTAGCCCTTTGTCAGTGCTATTGATAGATAGATATCTAGATCTAGCCCTTCGTCAGTGCTATTGATAGATAGATATCTAGATCTAGCCCTTTGTCGTCGTTTTCGAATGATATTATTATTATGCAGAATTTGACTTTAAGGAAAATGTGATTTAACCTTGTTGTTGTTCTCAGGTTCTCAATTCTCGACGTAATGTACGACACTATGTACGACCCAATGTGCAACGCAATGTACGACACTAGGTACGACCTAGATCTAGGCCTAATATGCGACAGTTTCGATACACTGTTCTTTCTCTCACCAACCACTGCACATTTCGGCTTTTTAATTTTTGGGGGTGTGGATGTAGGCAAGAGAGCCCGGTTGTGTTGGGGGCATAATAAATAATAATTATGTGATGTTTTATTTTCCCTCCAATTTGAAACCAAACACAATTTTCTTTTAGTCGCTAACATTTCAACTTAAACGTCAATATAAAAGGATGTGGTGGGAAAAGTTGAAGTTTGAGGAAACGGGTGAAGGG
>NW_004799613.1:2001-3786 GCF_000002075.1 Aplysia californica | reverse complement strand
GGGGGGGGGTCTAGTCCGTCTGGATAATCGTTCAAGCAGAATCATCAAGGAGTGGAACTTGCCGCTGACCTCCGAGTGCCCACTCAAAAAGGCCACATGCGCAAAAATGTAGGTGTGTTTAGCCTTGTCACATTTGAATTTCAGTACAAGTATGCTACTAACAGATGTTAAGAGATTCAGAAAAAAATAGGTGCATTAAGCCAAATCACATATGAATTTCAGTACAAGTTTGCGACCTATAGAGGTAAAGTAATTGAGAAAAAATGTAGGTGTGTTTAGCCTCGCCACATTTCAATTTCAGCACAAGTACTGACTACAGACTACAGATTAAAAGATATGATTTTAAAAATATTTTCCCCCCTTCTGCTGATACAGGTGGGCGTCGCGAGAAGCAACAGACGTCTCAGTCTGCAGCTTGACTAATGGTCTGAAGGAGTGAAGGAGAGACATGACGTGTGTTCTGACGGCGTCTATCACAAAGTCCTTTCAGGGTCGCTTTGATCTTTCTCTTGCTCTCCAGACCGCCCAGCAAAGTGATCTTTTGTTTGTAATTTATCATTGCAAATCTTACGCTGCGTAACTCTCTGAATAGATTCTTGTTCACGTTAAAGGGAACAAGCACGTATTTGGTTTTTCTAGTCCGGATTTGTTTCGGCTGGCTCACTTTAATTTCTGATTTTGAGACCATAAAAACACAAGCGTGCGTGGTTTGCGGGTGCTCCGTTGTGGTTTGCCCCTTTTTTCCCTATCAAACGTTTATCTTCCTTATCTTTCCTCCTTTTTTGTTTGCTACACTTAAGTAACACCTGTGATAATCGGCACTTACATTGTATATGACCTATTTGAGGTGCAAGTGCCCCAAAAACTCTACTTAAAACTACTAAAAGTAAATTCCATATCTTTCAAATCAAGCAAATTCATCACCCCTGGTTGTCTTTCTGAATTCAGCAAAATAATATGTTAAGTGTGTTGGTCGTAAGACATACTTGCAGCTACATAAGGGGTTTCCATTCAGTGAATATTGCTGAGTGTACAACAGCCATGCAGAGTATAAGGAAAAATGTTAATATTATACACAGAATTAACTCTCTCTCTCTCTCTCTCTCTCTCTCTCCATCCCCGTCCCCCGCCCCCTGCCAAGCGACGGGTCTCTAATTAATTGTCTAATTGTCATTGGGGACAGGGTAATTTTCTGATGTGGTCTGCTCCTTCTATTTCTTTCCAAAGCTAATATTTCAAAATCAGTGCTTAGTGGAATAATTAATTCCAGTATCGTCATGATTTGAGATAGACAACAACAGTAACTACAGCAACGACAACAACAACTACTGCCGCAATAACAACGATTTCAATAAAAAAGATTAATAACTATTTTCTTTGACTTTTTACGATGACAATTTTTTCCTTCATACCTCTCGCTGGCGCTCATATGGCCTTATGCAGTTGCGAGCGCCGTAAAACCCTCTACAATAAAAAAACAAAAAAAGTATATGTTTGCGTCTCATTTCCAGTTTGAGCCGATATTTTATCTTGCAGAGCAATGGAGCCGAGGCAAAAATATCGCTTTTGTAAGGAACTATCTCGTAAAATTGTCTTTGTATCTTTGTGTGTTTGAACAAGTATGGGTTTTTGTGTTCGTGTTGTTGTGTAGTAGTGCGTGTGTGTGTGTGTGTGTGAGTGTGTGTGTGTGAGTGTGTGTGTGTGTGTGTGTGTGTGTGTATGTGTATGTGTATGTGTTTGTGTATGTGTGTGTGTGAGTTTGTGTGTGTGTGTGTGTATGTGTGT
>NW_004799613.1:0-1389 GCF_000002075.1 Aplysia californica | reverse complement strand
CCCCCCCTCATTTCGAGAGTGCTTGACCTAATGCGCAGATCCGGGATCTCCGAGGGGGTTACGGAATATTTTGGAAATACTACCAAGTCTCAACCTTTTTTTACTCTCTGCTTTAAGCCCTTTACAGGGCTAAACGTCGAATTTGAGTAAGATTTGAAAAATCTACTAAGTCTCAACCCCTTTTTTAATTCCCTGCTACCTACAATGATGATCCTCGGAAATCAATCTCGTGCAAGGCTTCTAAACTAAATATGGACAGCTTCCAGAATAGCAGATACACGAAAAAGTACCCCGAAAAGAGGAATACAAACTAACTGGCCATACATTTTGAAATCTACCAAGTTCTCCAACCCTTTCCAGGAGGGCTAATTTGGGTCTTGAAAAAAGTAACCCCGTGATCCCTTTATGAGATTTTTATTTGTCTTGTTGCCAACACGATCGAGGCGCTTTTCATTCCCGTGTAAGAAATCTAATGACATAACAGAAGACAACAGATGACGGATGGTATAGAGTGGGTCCAAAACTACAGAGACAGGTCGAAATATTCGTCTTACAGCAAGGAGGTTATATATTATACATGTATTATAGTAACGGCGGCTACTCTATCATTGCAAGGCCCTTGTCTTACAGTGAACTTGCATACCGGACTAACCGCGAGTAAGCGCTTACTACCTCTTAAATAACTACACAGTGTTGCAAGGGAGTCTGTACAATTTTGCACATTTTTTCCACAAGCACTTTCTGAACTTTCTCATGACATTCATCATTAATTCACTAGGCGGAAGAAAAGATAGCAATTTCGTCTCTACATGACTACATGATAAAGTTTAGCATTTTGTACTTAATCTCCCCGCCAAACCATTCAAAAACCCTGCCCTTCACCCGTCAACACCCCCTGATACATAATTTGGTTGAATCTTGTAATTTCCACTCGAGCCTTACTTAAACAGTGAACAAAATTTAATAAGGAAATAATCTCCATCACATCGGACATGGATGAAACTTAGAAGACGTCATCTCTTTCACAGCCCATTTTGCGACGTAACGCTGAAAATCTAAGCACCGGTACAGAAGTTCATGTCGAATAGCCTATTTTGTGTTACAAAGGACGTAAGGCATAAAAAGAAAATCGAAGTTCTAGTGAGTTGATATCATCATCATTATCCAGTGCCAGATCTGCGACAGACATCGGCGATCATGGTTCTCCAATCATTCCTTTGCTCGGATGCTCTAAAAAAAGCTACGTTTCCCTGATCTTTCCCTGTTACCCATTTGTTTAGGTTACCCAAGTATGTTGTTCTGGGCCTTCCCCTGCCTCGCTTACCCTCAATTTTGCCAGTGAGAGTCAGGTGTTCAAGACCCTTATGTCTATTTATGTGTCCCAAAAAA
>NW_004799612.1:7317-10253 GCF_000002075.1 Aplysia californica | reverse complement strand
AATGACATCAATTTTTCCAAATATTTTACGCGAGTTCCATGTGGAGCAATGTCTACTGCATTTGTTTGGACGGGTATTTTGAGTTTGTACAATAGTTTGCACATGGTGAATTGATCTTAAACGTACGCTTTTTTTACAGTCATATTCTTCCCTCTACACCCCCCCCCCCAACTTGTATTTGACCTTATGCAGTTGCCATAAAACCCCATACTAAAGAAACAAATAAACAATTCCCCCAACCCTTTTCCCCCTTTTCCCCATTCCTCTTTTTTTCACTCTGTTGGTCACTGGCAACTAGGTATCCCACCCTCCTTCCCTTTTTTACTGGGCATGTAATTGTTTTTTCTGGTCTGCATGTTAGCACTTCCATAATGTGGTCTTTGTTTTGATAGTAATCCTTGTAAAACCCAGACTCAAAGACCCCACACATTCATCTTACCGCTTTACTTCGTAACCCCCGCCTACCCCTTCCTCTTCCCTCCCCTCTCCTTCCTGTTCTGTTCTCGGCAACGCTCTCTTCTGATGTCTTCCTTCGCGTGACTCACCGGTTTCCAGACGACGCCAGTGGGCTTTTCCCAGAGCGGCGTGGTCTCTCCTCTGCTGCGGGGTCACATTGACCTTGCTTTGTCGTACCAACAACTGGGTGACGAGCGAAGTTTGTCTGTTTCGGGTTTTACCTTTTTCTCCCGTCCCAACTAAGAGCAAAAAATAAATCAAGTTTAGTGCCCGCCTCCTACTGATCTAAATTGTCTCGATTGTGGTGTGACAGATTGTGCATAGGACATTTGTGCTGGGCACTGCACGTTTTAAGTTCTAGGCCAGAAAAAATTAGACCAGAGAGTCGACTTTGATTGGCGTCTTGACCGCGAAGTTGTTTAGTTTACTTCTTTGCTGTGAGATGAGCAAGAGTTTCTAACGATTCTGTTTTCGAGATGGTAAGATTCCTGCAGCCATTTTGTCTTCCCTCGCTTCTGTAGCTTTCCTTCCTTTGTTTTTTTGTTCTCGCTGCGTACCGATTCTGTTACCGGAAGACATTTTTGTGTTTGTACACACACGCTCCAGCATGCATGTGCCTCGTTCCTCTAGACGATTTCTGGCGTGCTCTGTTTGAGGGGAGATTACAGTGAGTGAATCCGTGGGGGTTTTGTGGACATCAAAGGTCAGGCATGCCGTGTAAGTCGTCCAAATATAGATTGTAGGCCTGTGTCATGTATTTAAAGACTTGGGTAATTTGGTTTTAATATGAATTGGAACTTACTTGTTTTATTCTTTTTCTTTGAGAATGGTTTCTAATCATCTACGTATCTGTAGGTCTCTTTCTTGTTTTGGTTTTTTTTTTCACGTTCTATTTACCATGTTCCAGATATTCCTCGTTCGTTAACAGATCTCTTACCCTCCCCTGATTTCCTCCATTTTTCCCCCTGCATTTTTTTTTGGGGGGGGGGGTGTATGAACCTATGGCGTCCCGACTGGACAAGCAATCCGTGTGGAAGAATAATGATTGTGATCGTACGTGCTCTTGTGATACCTATTTATGGACCCCTGTGTGTTCTGGTAGCATAATTGTGAACGTCTGTGCTCCGATAACAGACACGAGCATAAGATGTACCTGCGTGGCATTACTTTGGTATGTCGTCTATACACACTCCTCGCTATTTTTTCCGCTCTCATATGGGCCTTTGTGCTTCGCTTGCAAAATTACCTCTTTGTGTGTAGTGGGATCTATGCTCACCCAAGAGCGAGCCTGTTTTTCGATGTCTATGCTCCATAGTGTCTTTGTCATGTTGCGTCTGGACGTGGCCCCCTTTTTGCGGGTGGTTAGAGGGTGTCATAGTGCATTCTTTTTTCCTTTGTTGTTGATGCTTACCTCAAAATACTTCATCTGCAATATTGTATCTGTCTGACATTTTGTCTAGTGTGCCCCATTTAATTTCAGCACCGGTCTAACTACATTCCCCTTCATTCGTTGTATGCATTCCCATGGTTTGGCTTACAGCAACCTCGTTCGGCGTGCAGGCTCGAGTGAACCCTTCGGGCATGTACTTCCCCGAGTTTTTACGCGCCATGTAGTACATCAGCTCATGAATAAATATGCGCGACAATCTAAGTGCGGTGTTTCTCGTTCAGCCGCAATTAGTTACTTTCATTTCTGCACGGATATGTTGGTATTTTTGTTTGAGAGAGAGAGAGAGAGAGAGAGAGAGAGAGAGAGAGAGAGAGAGAGAGAGAGAGAGAGAGAGAGAGAGAGAGAGAGAGAGAGAGAGAGAGAGAGAGTTACATGTGTTTGTCTGTGTGTGTTTACGTGTCAGTGAATGTTTTCTTCGAAGTGGTCTACATTGTGTCCAGTTTATTGTGGTACTTCTTGTGTCCTGAACAATTTTTGTATTGCCGGCTCTGAAGGGTCCGTCCTACTTCCGTTCGGTACTCTCCTTCTGTTGTTTCTATCAAGCTTACTTTTGCCGAGCACCAAGTGATTGTTATTGTGTGTGCTTCACTTTACCCAGGTAAGCATTCTGTTCGGAGACCACAGCCGTTTTTTGTTTCGTAGAGATTAATTTTGACCGCAGGCTGCGTAAAAAAAGACAAGAAAACAAAGCTAAAAGCCATCTCATTGTCATTGTATAGGGATAACGCCCCTTTCAATACTGTAAGGTTGTTTTATCATAAGGGAATGGTAGTGGGTTGGTGTTTCCCTCAGACTGTAACGTCCATCTTCGATGTGACCAAGCAAGATAGTTGAAAAGCCAAAAAAATTCCCCGAGTCAAGCCAGGTTCACAACACCTCGTTAGTTATTCAAACCAGAGCCGTCCGCTCCATAGTCCAATTGAGCTAGCAGTTTGCAATATTAAATCTTATACAGAAAACAATACGTGCAAATCACAGATGTATGCGTGTAGCGAGTAATTATACTGTATTTCAAGGGGGAAAGGGGGGG
>NW_004799612.1:2234-3641 GCF_000002075.1 Aplysia californica | reverse complement strand
TATTTCCCATTATTCTCCCTGTCTCGCACTTTTTTCTTTCTACCGGACAATGACAGAGAATGTTCTGGCGATCATATAAGTACTGTTTGATAATGTGTTGCTCAGGCGCAGTGTTATCACTTCTCACACAGTTACGCCGTTTCCCTAACTCAACAAAACTTTGTCTTTATTTCTTGTTGAAGACGGTATCCGCACCTCTATCCTAACGTGCTTGGTACTGTTAACCGAGCAATGGTGGGTCGATACAATCAATGCGCAGAGAATGCACAGTGCAGGCCGCTTGTTTCACAGCACGGCATAAAGCTAATGGTGTTCGGAATGCTATTATCGATATACTGTGGAATGCGCAGGCCTATGTGTAGTTTTCATAATTTTCATTCACAATATTGAACAGAAAAAAATGGCCATTTATTAAATATTTATTTAGACCACACGCAAAAGGCGCACAGTTCTATAATGCAGTACCAAAACTGTATGAGACCAATGTCCCATTGCTTTTTTTCTACATAGTGCTGGTGATTTGTAGTCCATGGTATTTTGATTCATAATTTGTAACTTACCATGACTAACAGCTTGGTGTTAAATTTCTTCTCTTTAAAAAATTCTTTTATGAATGCATATATAGAAAAATGTTATGTATGTGTCAAGGTCTATGGTCGTGCCGCAATATCTATTGTGTTTTGTGGGCCAGGGGAAGAGACAAAAGCAGATGAAAGAACATGGTTCGGTTAGAGAGCAGGTTAAAGGAAGTGAAAGGAGAATTTTTTAAAGAAAATTTTTTTTCCCGTCCTGTCAGGTTTGGAACCCGGGAGCTATTGGATGAGAGCGAACACCGCAACCTCTAGACCACCAGAGCTCCTCCCTCCCCCCCCTCTCTCTCTCTCTCTCTCTCTCTCTACACACACACACTCACGCACACACACACACATACACATACACACACACACGCGCGCGCACACAACTTCAAACACTTGGTACGTGTATTATGCAAATCCTTATCTACTTGGCCCGAGGAGTACCCTAGTACAAACGGGGAAAGGGTTAACGTTGGCCCTGTCCTCATTCATCAAGCGGTGGGCCCGATGTGAGATTCCGAAGCGGCCCCCAGGCCGTGATTTGGCAATAAGGTTGAACCGGGCGAATTTATCAAGTTCCTTCATTAGCGGGGCGACTCGACGCTCCGCTCGGACTAGCAGTTATCGCAGGAGCCGAAGGGGATAAGACCTGGCCACGAAACACAATTTGTACCACGTAGGGAACCCTCGCTGATAAAATCGGAACTTGGAGATTTAAAAATAAACGCAAGTGCTGGCTTCCTCCGTCGCGAGTAAATCGTGGGGCCGGGGCGACCTCCGTTTGGATTGGTCATAGTTGTGCTCCTTGACATGAATGTGGAAAGGAGAAAGA
>NW_004799612.1:0-1114 GCF_000002075.1 Aplysia californica | reverse complement strand
GGGGGGGTTGCGCATGTTTGTGTATTTTGTTTTGTTTTAATGTGTTTGTATTAAAGCAAAAGCCAAAATTTAAAAAGATCTATTTCTTAGGTGTCCCTGCACTATTCTATGAAAGAGTACTAGGCAGCGACTGTGTGGATGATTTGCGGGTGCTCTGGTGTGGGTTGCTCCCTCTTTCCTTTCAAACATCTGTCGTCCTTATCACCCCTCCTTCTTTTTTTGGTATTTGTTACTCTCTTGTAACACCGTCGGCACTTAATTTATGGCCTTAATGTGTTGCAAGTGCCGTAAAACTCGTACTAAAATTACTGGTCTTTCTCGGTAAAGCTGTTTGAAGACCGTCTAAGACGTTCAAGGGTTCTTCCCCCCCCCCTTAATTGGCGTTGTTTTTTCTTGACCCTAAAGTCAAGACCGGTGTCCCCCAACGGTATTCTTGAAATGTGCTTAACTGTCCAATTAGTCTAGGAAATGGCTTTTATTCTCGGGAGATTTTTATTTCATTCCTATTCAAACATTGACTTTCTTTTGGATGTCTCTATACTTATTTGCAGTGTGGTTGAAAGGAACTGATACCTTGTCACGATTGGTACACACTCTTGGGACCTCAGAGGCCCGCCTTTCAATACTCAAATTTACTATGGTGTTTTCTTTGGAAATAAAAATGAAGGGGAAAGGGATTGTCGTCATTTATTCTCGGAATAAAGAAGGGATTAGCGTTCCAAATACGACTGATGTAGTTTGCCAGGACGATGCGTGGACTAGTAGACATGTGTGCGTGTGTGGATGTGTGCAGATTATTCAGAGTTTGAGAGGCTGCACGCAAAAAACGCGGGTTCGATTTCCCGGCGGGAAAGTCTATTTTATATTTTAGCGACTGCCCCTTCTTTCTACTGCAAAACGATGTTTCTTGTGGGTGGTTGGATTGCGCTACCTTTCTGCCCTTTCGTTATGTCTAAGTTTTTGTTTTTTTTACTTTCCCTTCACTAAATGGTCTTTATTGATTCCATGTGCATCTCTTTACTTTATTCAAACAACTATTGCGACTCTTGTTTCAATCCTTGGGTGGTTGATGGGCGCTCAGGTGTGGTTTACTCCTACTTTCATATCAAACATC
>NW_004799611.1:9133-10310 GCF_000002075.1 Aplysia californica | reverse complement strand
GGACTGCCTCACCCGCTACCCAAGAGAGGCGGAGGCCTTGGCGAGGAGCACGCAAGCTCTTCGGGGCTCCAAACAATGAGGAAGGATGCGCAATCACAGGTTTTTTTTTAAAGTTTTAGTTTTAGTAGAGGTTTTACGGCACTCGCAACTGCATAAGGTCATATGTGCGCCAGAAGATTAGAGGTGCTACGAGAGAGTAACGAACATTTTTTTTAAAAGGACGGGAGATAAGGACGATAGATGTTTGCTAAGAAAGAAGAAGCAAACCACACCAGACCACCCGCCAACCAGGGAGGTTGTTGGACTGCCTCACCCGCTGCCCCAGAGAGGCAGTGGCCCTGGTGAAGAGCACTTTCGTCGGGGCTCCAAACAATTCGTCGGGGCTCCAAACAATGCGGAGTGGGGGATTGGCGGTAGTAAAACCTCTACTAAAACTAAAACAATGAGGAAGAATGGGCTATCACACAACAACAAAAAGAACAACAACAACATCAACAAAACAGCAAAAAGTTCGACAATCAGAAGGTGAGTCATCTCTCTCTAGCTCTCCCCCTGCCACTTGTCCCCGGGTACTCGAGTTATCGCCCCCTGCCGGCCCCTCCATGTCGCTGCTTGATGTCCCCAGCCGTCTAGTTTTTGTCCCCGTCACACTCACCTCATGTCATGACCCCGTCCTCACAGACCCCCGTGCCCCCGGGCCTATCACAACCGTCTGTCGACATGCACGGATACATGCCGGGGCAAGGAAGGGGTTGGGTACTTGCGGTATACCCCCCAAAGCAACAAAACAAACCCCAACTCTTCCTCATCTCAACTCTCAACCTCTCAACCAATTAACTGTACCCCCTTCTCCTTCCTCCTCTCTCCAGACCTCTCAGCAGCTATACCTCCTTCTTCTCCTTCCACTCTCTACATCTCTCATTTGATATATATATATATATTCTCCTTCTCCATCCTCCTCTCTCTACTCTCCACAAATCTCTCAATGGCTATAACTCCCTGCCCTTCCTCCTCTCTTCACCACAAGTTATACCTCTTTGTCCTCCTCTCTACTCTCTACCCTTTACAACTCTCACTACCAACACCCCCTTGTCCTCCCTTCCCTCTCTCTCCATAATATTTTTCACTAGTTGTGCACCCCACCTCTCTCCATCTCTCCTCTCGAAAAGTTGCACCC
>NW_004799611.1:6371-7834 GCF_000002075.1 Aplysia californica | reverse complement strand
CACACACACAAACACACACACACCTTTCTTATACTGCCGGCAAGGCAAGATCCCAATCACACCCGCTGTACACTTATCGACCTAGGAAGGAGAGCTATAACAAACCAATAACTGATCATTATCGATCCCCAATATCCCGTGAGTGACACCCGTGCCCCGTCACCTCTGACCTGTTTCTCCTGCATAATTAAGACGATCATATTCCGGGCGCTCGTACATCTTGCATACATGACTGGTAAGTAGCGACAACATCTACCGTCCGCGAGGCGACACGTCGTCCCCTGAGGGCGCAATGTCTCTGTGACACGGGTACCATTCTCAATTATCAACCTTTGGGAGGGGGGGTTGGTATTCAAAGAATGCTTTTGCATTTGGTTTGGTGTTCCATTTTTTAAATTGGGGTTGTTGTTGTTGTTGTTGTAGTTGTTGTTGTTGTTCATGAAACGGATTCCATTCTGAATGACATGTACAACCTTGTTTTGTTTGTTTGTTTGTTGTTGGGTTGTGTTGTTTGTTTTTTTTTGGGGGGGGGGTCTTTTGCTTTTGGTTTGATCTTCTGCCTTTCATTTGGGTCTTCGGACGAGATGTATCAAAAACTTCCCCGTCACCATGATTGTTCACATCAATCTGACACGGCGACAATTTGTTCAATCAATGTGGCAATGTACAATGAGCGTCTGGCAGACGATATAAGCCATTCAATGACCCTACCCAGCAGATTACAACCCCAAACTCACCAGCACTCACGCTGGCAAACACCACCACCCCCTTCCCTCCCCACAGACCACGCTAGACACGATGTCCGTCAGACCATGAACCACTCACGGACTCACACGGGATGGTTGGTTTATTTGAGTAGATAAAGAGAAGCACATGGACACAATAATGGCCATTTAGTGCTGGGGACAAAGTAAGACAGACAGACAGACAAATAACAGATGGAAAGTAAAGAGGTCGGGACTTTCCAATTCACCAGCACTTGCGATGTCAGACACCCCCCCACCCAAAAAAAGGGGGAAAAAATCCCCCTCCCTCTATCCCTCCCAACAAACCACTCATTATACGGTGTGGTGGTGTCCGGCAGACCATGATCCACAGACCCACACGGGTTGGAACCCCCCACTCACCGGCAGCAAGTCCAGCACACAGCCTAGCGTGCACGGCTCGGGCAGCAGACAGGGACAGATAGGCAGCGGCGCAGGCAGCGACAAGCCCGGAAGTTTGTCCAGCACCAACTGACCGCCGCAACAACCGCCGCATGACGTCATGACGCCGGGGGCGGGCGGGGGTCCGGGCAGGACCATGGACGCTGCTGATGGTCGCGGGGTGGCGATCACGTCACTCACAGTCACGGCACGCGCAGAGTGAGTCGCCGCGGCCACGGCGCCACCGAGGTCACTGAAGGCACGTGCGGGGTAGTGGACACCGCCCAGGCCCGTCACGGCTCGCAGCGCGGCGGAGGA
>NW_004799611.1:3562-6008 GCF_000002075.1 Aplysia californica | reverse complement strand
GGATAGGACGGTGAGATGGAGCACTGGGAGGATGCTTGGAGGATGCTTGGATGGTGGGCTCGTGGTATGGTTGGAAGCTGTACTCACACAGTGTTTGGTTAAGCCACAAGCAAGAGGTCAAGCGGTGTTGGTCACCAGCCAGGTATGGAGTGAGTTAACTACACAAACCTTCTCTGGGATAGTCTGGGCAGACGGGAGGAAGAGAATGTTTGAGCCGGGTCCATATTTGTGACGTCACTGGTCAGCTGCATGTATTCCAGGAAACACAGAAAAACTGGCGGTCACTTCAACCACCTCTCCTGTCTTCTCCATGGACAGGTGGAACGAACACTCTTGATCACACACGCGCACACACAATATCGTGAATGTAGATACAGCGAGCGACGATATAACCAGACCTTATTGTAAGTTGGGGTGAAGACTTCGAGTTGACACAACAATACAAAACGAATTCACATCACTCCGGTAACAGCATCTGAGCGTCAACAAATCGTGTATGTCACACCCATGGAATCTGTCGTGCAATAACAATATAGGTGAATATTGTCTCTTTAATGACGACGGCGGTTGTCTTTATAAGTATAGCTTCTACTGCTTGAGAGAAAACAATACACAATACCTGAATAACTCCCTTCTACCTACATGTATATCCAGCATGGACCATACCTTCCTAAACTTCCAAGCAAACAAGTGCGAACAATCCACACAGCATACACTACCACATTCAGTCTCGTTGCGGATTCTGTCTCGTTACGGTAAGTTTTTACACGACTACTCCGTCAACGCGGTTCTGGTTAAAACATTTTAAAAAACACATTTGGGCCGTCTCATTGATAACAAAATGTTTTAAAGATAAAAAAAACTAGAAAAAGAACACGTTGTAGATTCTTTCAGGTTAGGCCTGCTTTTAAAGTTGAAAAACGTTACAGATTAAAAAAAATTTTTTTTAGGAAGTGAGTTCACGCTGCATGCACTAAAGGGTCGGGAAAGACAGTTTTCAGCTAGACTTTTCATTTCTGATAACAAACATATCTCAAAAAATTGTTTTGTCTTTTTGAGAGTTTTTTTTGTTGTTGTTGCTTGTTGTTGTCTTTGTACTTTGTTATTTTTAAAAAAGTGTTCCTGTTTAGAAATGTACATTGGGGACATTCTGCTCCTTTCTGAAGTATTGGTCCTACCAGATGTTTTATTAGGAAGACCAAAATTCAGCTGCAACTTTTCTTCATGAAACAGGAGCACAATCTTCACCGCAATAACTTGTCAACCTTAGAACGATTTCGAGATCTATAAAATTTTCAAATCGTCCATTTGGACGGAACACATATATCTTGACTCGTTGAAGAGTCGGACGATCGGATTTTCTTTTAGAACTGTACCAAGTTGTAGTTTTTTCCTCTAGAAAAAAAGTTTTAATGACATGAAATAGAGGCGCCCACTCCTGGTTGTTGTATCTATTCTGCATACATTCAGGTCGGTGAGGCCAGCCAGGTCAGTGAGAGAACAAACAACACGGTGGGAGAAAACTTGACCAACGGGTGACGGGCGGGGCCTGGGGCAAAATATGACTTCATCAACATGTCCGATTTGTGGGTCGTTTTCGTTGTTTCTTTCGTCGTCTGGCTGGCATTTAAAAGGAAAACTTGATTCGACTTCTTTCTTTCTTAGGTTGTTGACTTTCCTTATTTGTTTTTGTTTTTTGAAAACTTCATTTTGTATAAAGTTGTGGACTTTTAAAAATGTGTGTTTTTGTGCTGTTTTTTTTTTTCTCTTTTAACCACAGCTTCGGAGAAAACGTTCGTGCGGCGCCACGCGCTCCCATTCAGGAAAACGACGACCGGGAACATTTGAAAAAAAGATTCTTTCAATTCGCTGTTGCGTTTATTGTCTGTACCTTTTGGGTGTGCTTTTTTTTTCCTTTTCTTGTTTTTCCTTCTTCCACTCCTTTAGCGAGCACAAACTTCAATAATTCCGGGTGACTCCCGCGTCAAATTGAGGCTGACCAGTTTACACATTTATTGATTCTAATTTATTTATTATTCGTTAGGTTAATATTTATTTATTCATTTAGTAAAGGCGTATTTGTTAATTTACTCATTTAAACATTTCCCCCCTGATTTAACAGAAACTTTTATTCATTCTCTTCCTCATCATTTTGTTGCCGTTGATTTATTCATTATTTGAGCATTTTTCATTCATTGAAAAACATTTCATTCAGTTATTCATTCGTTTACACATTCGTTTGTTCATTATTCATTAAAACCTAATAAATTCATTCACTTAACATTTATTTGTTCACTAACCTAAAGGATTTACTCATCCATCCATCTATCTATCTATCTATCTATCTATCTGTTTGTCTATCTATCTATCTATCTATCTGTTTGTCTATCTATCTATCTATCTATCTATCTATCTATCCATCTATCTGTTTGTCTATCTATCTATC
>NW_004799611.1:0-1260 GCF_000002075.1 Aplysia californica | reverse complement strand
CTTATAGATGTAGTGTAGGAATAACTCATAGCACAGGGGAACACATTATAGATGAAGACTCTAGTGGGAGTACCTTATAGCACAGGGGAACACCTTATAGATGAAGACTCTAGTGGGAGTACCTTATAGCACAGGGAATGACTTACATTTATAGATGTAGTGTAGGAATAACTCATAGCACAGGGGAACACCTTATAGATGAAGACTCTAGTGGGAGTACCTTATAGCACAGGGAATGACTTATAGTTATGGATGTAGTGTAGGAATAACTTATAGCACAGGGGAATTCCTAACTGTGAGAATACCTTGAAGCACGGGGAATACCTTATCGAAGGAAGAATACCTACTGATGGGAATACCTTATCACTCACACACGCACACACCACCACGACGAAAATATAACGACGGCGATGATACTGTCAGGGGTGTGCAGTTATCATCATGAACACGGCGATTACGACGATGACGGCGACGATGATATAATGATGAGCGGTATCAGTCGACGTAATAAGACACACACACAAAAGCGTTGTCCGTGCGTGCACCCTTCCTTCCACACGTCAGGACACGGTGAGTGAGGGGGAACTGTGAGGTGCTGGCTGGTCCAGACCCACACACACACACACACACAACAGGGAGAGGTAGTGATAGGCATAAAACAGAGGGAGGGTGGGTGACAGAGTGAGAGAGTGAGAGAGCGAGAGAGCAACCGCGGAAGAGAACTGCTCTAAGAAACGACAGCCTCGGCGGCGGCGACGACGGGTGCTTGTTGGTTGCCCCTCCTCCTGGGGTGCCGAATCACGGGCCGACAAACAGACAGACAGACAGACGGACGGACGGACGGACGGACACCACAGCAGCAGCAGTAATAGCAGACAAGAGGAAAGCGGCGGCGAGCGATCGGAGCGAGGTCCCACCGGTGTTTTCCACGAACGTCCTCAGAACGGACCAGCAAGCGAGCAGTAGCAGGGAATCCGAATAGCTAGCAGCACTACTACTAGTAGTGTACCGTGCCTCTCTCTCTCTCTCTCTCAATCTCTCCGTTGCTGGGGCTGGGGTTGGCTGGCGGATGCCTTCTTCTCACGGGGCACGGAGAGACAGAGGGACAACTAACTAACTGCCGCTACCTCTCTCTACACCTCTCTCGCTAGCCTGCTGGCCTGCCGCTCTTCTTCTACCAGTGCCACCACTGACAAGTTTCTGTTTTATTGGAGCGGAGCAGCGACAACGCGAGCCCAACACACACACGCACACACTTTC
>NW_004799610.1:44748-50840 GCF_000002075.1 Aplysia californica | reverse complement strand
ATTAATACCTACAGAACGATAGTGACGCAGTCGGTTAAAAATTGAGGTTCCGTGCGGGGATGTCCGTCCGCACCAAAACTATTTTCGCCCGTGCTGTAGCCCGTCCAACGAAAAGACACGCTTTTTTTAACGGATGACTTGGGACAGATGACATCGATTGTTATCGAGCTACCGTTCCCGGTCTTGTTCCATTTACATCAATATCCGTAAGAAAATAGTTCCGCCTGACTCATATCGAGCAATATTTTATTTTTGCCTCTCAGGAAAAGTGCCCTTCCACACCAATCTGTAATGTTGAAATGAGTATTGCTCGAAAAGACAAAACGGGGTTGTCACGCGTTTAGAGGGCACTCTTTGGGAGAATTAGGGGTCCCGGCCTTATTCCATAGAAATAACACTCGCAATCGGAAACACAAACGGAAGCCGATTAAAAAAGCTGGCTTGAGTTGCCAGGGTCACAATGCCACCCGATGAAGAAAAAAATCAGGATGAAAATATTCTAAATTCGAACGACAAAAAAATACCGAAGACAGCTTTTTTACCCTACTTCCGTTTTTGTTTCCGACTACAAACTCTTAGTGTTATTTCTTTGGAGTTAAGCCGGGACCACTCCTCTCGAAGAATGCCGTTTAGAGAAACGAGGCTAAAAGTAAACGGGATCGAAAGTTATTCGCCAAAAAATCTAGGCCTATGTTTTTGCGTCGGACGAGCGCAGAAAATTTCCCAAACTGAAATGACGGTTCGAGGTCTCCACTTTTTAATTCAAGAATCACTCGCGTTTCTTACTCATGGAATACTGACTTCAAAGTGAACCATTAAAGAGATACATTTATAAATTACAATTTTATTGATCCCAGAGGGGCAGTTTGGTTAACGGTGTCAAACACCGACATTTGCTTAACATTACTGTTGAGTCTAAACTCACTAGATCTGGACCCACTCACTTACTTAGCCATCCGAACCCCCATCTTTTAATTAGTTAAAACCGTTCGGCTCACCGTGCGACATTTCCAATCAACCACTAAACAACCCTAGATCTAGCTGTACAAAGCCAAGTCCTAGCATTAAGCATTGCCATTACTGGCCTTTGTAGAGCTAAATCTAAGTTTGTTTGAAGTTTGATAACTCATTTGTTAGTGAATGCCATTAGTCGGTAATAATATAATAATAGGATTCTCACTCGGTTGACTAAGCCTTTGGCTCACCGAGTGATATTTCCAATCAAACACTTTTCTAAACAGCCCTAGATTTAGCTCTACAAAGTGCCCAGCTCAGATAGATCTAGCATTGCTATTAGATCTTGATCTAGAATCTAGATCTAGATCTAGTCATTACTTAGTGAAGCTTTTGTTTTAGGAAGAGGCTAGCCGTACTTATTCTTAATATGATGGCTAGACTGACCTATTTACAAAAAATAGGCCTACTGAATTGTAAATATACATTTTTAGTGTGCAGTACCTAAAGTATTTGTATTTGAGACGAAACCAGGTGCCTTAATGACAGTGCATGTATTTTAAACCTCCTGTTTTCTAATGTTAATAGGGCCTAAGATAAGTACGGCTAGACTGGCAGTCTAGCCGTACTTAAGTACGGGTAGACATCCAGGCTAGCCGTACTTAAGGACGGCTAGACTGTCAGGCTAGCCGTACTTAATATTGATGGCTGAATTGTAAATGAAATTTTTAGTTTGCAATGCCTAAAGTATTTGTATTTCAGACAAAACCAAAAGGTGCCTTACTGACTTGCATGTATTTGAACCTGAATAATTACTATATCTAGATCTAGATCTAGATCTAATGAGACCTGTGTACTTAACAGGCTTGAGTCGATTGGGCCAACCCTAGATCTAAGTACGGATAGACTGGCAGTTTAGCCGTACTTAAGCCACTTCGTTTGTTTTATTAAATAGAAAGTGGCTATTAGATTCTCACCCGCCCGGAAGTTCTCGCAAGATCAACTCCTCCCCTCTTCTCTCTCTCTCCGTCTCTTTCTGAATACTGTCTATCGGTGTGGACGATCAAATTGACCAAAACAAAGTTAAAAAATGATGTTAAAACACAAAAGTAAATAAATTTGGTTGTCTACAAAGATGCTATGGCTATTTAACTTTTCGAATCGAGCCGAACTACGCGGGTCGCCACTTTCTCTCTCTCTCTCCACTGCCCACAGACAAAATTGTACGCTTTTAGTAGGCTACAATTGTAATGGAACGTTTGTTCACGGCACAGAATTCTACAATTTTTCTGTTATCACAGTGTAGAATTCTGTGGTTTAGGGTGAACGCGCACCGGGTGAGAATAGCCACAAGACTCGCCTGCACTATTCTCACTCCGGGTGAGAATAGAGGTGGCCTATTAAATATTAGTTATAAATTAGTATTAGAATCTTCTAGATCTGGATCTAGAAAACTAGATCTAGATCTAGATCTAGTATTAGTATTAGGTATTAAGGTTAGGCTCACCGTGTGCTATTCCCATTATACACAAAACCCTAGATTTAGCTCTACAAAGACCAGTCCTACCCCTGTACACTGCATGCAGTGCCAGTGGTCATAAGTTAGAATCACTACAGACTACATCTATTAATACTAAGTTAGGGACTAAGAGCTAAGTACTAAGAAGGAGAAGCAAGCCTAGAGTAGCTGACTAGCTGTGAGTCTTGTTTGGTTCTACACGATACAACATCTAGAATCTAGATCTAGATCTAGATCTAGATCTAGATCTAGATCTATACTAGCCTATGCAGTTCCAGTGGACATTATGATTAGTTAGTTATAATAAGTTAGGGACTAAGAAGAAGTAAGAAGGAGGGGCAAGCCTAGGCCTAGGTGTGGATTCTAGATCTAGATCTAGGTCTAGATCTGGTCTCTCTCCCTCGTGAGACTCTGTGTGAGTCTTGTTTGGTTCTACACGATACAACATCTAGAGTCTAGATCTAAATCTAAATCTAGATCTATACTAGCCTACACTGCACAGCTTTCAGCTACAATAAACCACCACAGCCATCTGATCATTACCTTAGGTTCTGAATTCTGAATTCAGATCAACAAGGCACAGACAACACGTTCGCACTGTATGCAGTTTCGCTTTCGAATGAGAGACAACGCGGCTTCCGCTTGGCAAATGTTTATGTTTTTCCTAATTTCTGAGCACAAACGAGGGGTGGTGTGCAATCTACCGAAGAAAGGCGATGGAAGCCGTGACTGAACGTAAAAGACCAAGCGAGTTAAATTATAAAATACAGAGAAAGAGAGAGAGAGAGAGAGAGAGAGAGAGAGAGAGAGAGAGAGAGAGAGAGAAAGAGGGTGGGTTGGAGGGGAGAGAGGGGGGATTAGGGGTTATGAGGTGACAACATCTTTGCCCCTTATTTTCAAAATATTTTTTTTCTCTTTCACGAAAGGTTTGGCGATGATTTGTATTTTCCGCTAGACTGGAAAAATATACGCCCAAAGTGAGCTTTTTCTATGAGCGCAGACCTACGGGACACACCGGGAAGTGCTGCTGACTCTCTCTCTCTCTCTTTTTCTCCCTCTCTTTCTCTCTCTCCCCTCTCTCGTCCTGTCTTTTTTTCCTGAGTGTGTGCGTGCATGCGTGCAAGCGTGTGTGCATGCGTGCGTGCGTGCGCGCATGCATGCATGTGCGTGTGTTTGTGTGCGTACAATATATGTATATGGCTGTCGCATTGGTCTTTTATCGATAATTTGTCTCACTTATATTATCTGATTGTACGAATAAGAAAACAACTCAAGCCCGACTTTCGACTGGAAATGTTTTAATGAAATATACCTATTTCGGGTCGGACTGCCAAGCGCGCGCGAGTGTGTGTGTGTGTGTGTGTGTGTGTGTTGGTGCGTGCGTGTGTGCGGGTTTGAGGATGCGTGAGAATTCACCGTCTCCTCGTCGCTGGCAAACGGCTGGCGCTGCTCCTCTCCGCGAAGATTCCGAGATCGGGGGAAAGAGAAGTGGAAAAATGGACCTGACCAAAACTGTTACGGTTACCAGGTCAGAGGGCTTGGAAACGTTATTTAAAATTAATACCTACAGAACGACACTGACGCAGTCGGTTTAAACATGAGGGACGGAGCGGGGATGTCCGTCGACACCAAAACTATTTTTGCCCGTGCTGTAGCCTGTCCGATGAAAAGACACGATTTTCTTACGGATGACTTGAGACAGACGGCACTGATTGTTAATGTTATCGAGCTACCGTTCCCGGTCTTGTATCAGTTTGTCCCATTTACTTATCAATATCCGTAAGAAAATAGTTCCGCCCGACTCATATCGAGCAATATTCTGGCCTCTCTAAGAAAAGTGCCCTTCCACACCAATCTATAACGTTGAAAAAAGTTTTGCTCGAAAAAACAAAACGGGGTTGTCACTCGTTTAGAGGGCACTCTTCGGGAGAAGTAGTCCCGGCCTAATTCCGTAGAAATAACACTTGCAATCGGAAACAAAAAAGGAAGCCGATTAAAAAATTAATGTGGGAAATATTCTAAACTTGAAGTAAGGGAAAAAAATTACCGAAGACAGCTTTTTTACTCGACTTCTGTTTTTGTTTCTGACTACAAGTCTTAGTGTTATTTCTATGGTGTTAAGCCGGGACCACTTCCCTCGAAGAGTGCCGTTTAGAGAATCTAGGTTAAAAGTAAACGGGATCGAAAGTTATTCGACAAAAAATCTAGGCTTATGCTTTTGTGTCGGACGAGCTGCGAAAAATTTCCCAAACTGAAATGACGGTTCGAGATCTAGGCCTACTCACTTAGTTGATTAGTCACCCGAGCCCCCAACTTTTAATTAGTTAAAACCGTTCGGCTCACTGTGTGACATTTCCAATCAAACACTAAACAACCCTAGATCTAGCATTGAGCATTGCCATTATAGTCATTTGTTAGTGAATGTCATTCTAAGTCGGTAATGATAATAATAGTAATAGGAAGCTTACTTGGTTGACTAAGCGTTCGGCTCACCGTGTGATATACAATCAAACGCTTTTCTAAACAACCCTAGATTTAGCTCTACAAAGTGCCCAGCTGAGATAGATCTAACATTGCCATTAGATTTAGAATCTAGTCATTAATTAGTGAATGCCAATACTCGGTAATAGAGGAAGCTTAAATTTGTTTTACTAAATTAGTATTAGTATTAGTAATTAGGGTTAGGCTCACTGTGTGCTATTCCCATCAAACTTCAAACAAACTTAGATTTAGCTCTACAAAGGCCAGTACATTGCATGCAGTTCCAGTGGACATTAGTTAGTTATAATAAGTGAGGGACTACTAAGAAGGAGAGGCAAGCCTAGGCCTAGGTCTACATTCTAGATTCTAGATCTATATTTATATTTATAATAATTTATATCTAGATATATAGATCTAAGGAGGTCTAGATCTGGTCTCTCTCCCTCGGGAGACTCTGTGGCTCTTGTTTGGTTCTACACGATACATCATCTAGAGTCTAGATATAGATCTATACTAGTCTACACTGCAAAGCTTTCAGCTACAATAAACCACCACAGCCATCTGATCATTACCTTAGGTTCCGAATTCAGATCAACAAGGCACAGACAACACGTTCGCAACTGTATGCAGTTTCGCTTTCGAATCAGAGACAACGCGGCTTCCGCTTCCAAATGTTTATGTTTTTTCTATTTCTGAGCACAGACGAGGGGTGGTGTGCAATCAACCAGAGAGACAGAGAGACAGAGAGACAGAGAGACAGAGGGAAGAAGAGAAAGAGAGAGTGAGAGACAGAGAGACAAAGAGGGAAGAAAAGAAAGAGAGAGAGAGGGTGAGAGAGAGAAAGAAAGAGACAGAGAGACATAGAGACAGAGAGAGATAGAGAGAGATAGAGACTGAGAAAGACAAAGAGAGAGAGGCAGAGAGAGAGGCAGAGAGAGAGACAGAGGGAAGAAGAGAAAGAGACAGAGAGACAGAGAGACAAAGAGGGAAGAAAAGAAAGAGAGAGAGGGGGGGGAGAGAAGAATAACAACACAAAAAGACAATCACTCGGGGAAATTATAAGAGAAGAGATACGAATCCTGCCGCCTGTCGCCCCCTCCTTATATCTACCTGCCTGTCTACGACGTGACCGTAGTGT
>NW_004799610.1:37398-44648 GCF_000002075.1 Aplysia californica | reverse complement strand
TCTAGATCTAGGTCTAGAGATCTAGATCTAGATCTAGCTAACTCGAACCTAGATCAATGATTTATGTGCGTCTATCTAGACCTAGGCCATAGATTTAGATCTAGAAGAACCTAGGTCTAGGTCTAACCTGAGCAAGAGGGCGCTGAAACTTTCCGAATTCACAAAAGAGTTCCCCCTACCAGATCTGTATACTTCGTGACTTTGTACCCGGTTACCGGGTCTGTATACACTCCCTATTTAAAATTAATACCTACAGAACGACAGTGACGCAGTCGGTTTAAAAATTGAGGTTCCGTGCGGGGATGTCCGTCCGCACCAAAACTATTTTCGCCCGTGCTGTAGCCCGTCCAACGAAAAGACACGCTTTTTTTAACGGATGACTTGGGACAGATGACATCGATTGTTATCGAGCTACCGTTCCCGGTCTTGTTCCATTTACATCAATATCCGTAAGAAAATAGTTCCGCCTGACTCATATCGAGCAATATTTTATTTTTGCCTCTCAGGAAAAGTGCCCTTCCACACCAATCTGTAATGTTGAAATGAGTATTGCTCGAAAAGACAAAACGGGGTTGTCACGCGTTTAGAGGGCACTCTTTGGGAGAATTAGGGGTCCCGGCCTTATTCCATAGAAATAACACTCGCAATCGGAAACACAAACGGAAGCCGATTAAAAAAGCTGGCTTGAGTTGCCAGGGTCACAATGCCACCCGATGAAGAAAAAAATCAGGATGAAAATATTCTAAATTCGAACGACAAAAAAATACCGAAGACAGCTTTTTTACCCTACTTCCGTTTTTGTTTCCGACTACAAACTCTTAGTGTTATTTCTTTGGAGTTAAGCCGGGACCACTCCTCTCGAAGAATGCCGTTTAGAGAAACGAGGCTAAAAGTAAACGGGATCGAAAGTTATTCGCCAAAAAATCTAGGCCTATGTTTTTGCGTCGGACGAGCGCAGAAAATTTCCCAAACTGAAATGACGGTTCGAGGTCTCCACTTTTTAATTCAAGAATCACTCGCGTTTCTTACTCATGGAATACTGACTTCAAAGTGAACCATTAAAGAGATACATTTATAAATTACAATTTTATTGATCCCAGAGGGGCAGTTTGGTTAACGGTGTCAAACACCGACATTTGCTTAACATTACTGTTGAGTCTAAACTCACTAGATCTGGACCCACTCACTTACTTAGCCATCCGAGCCCCCATCTTTTAATTAGTTAAAACCGTTCGGCTCACCGTGCGACATTTCCAATCAACCACTAAACAACCCTAGATCTAGCTGTACAAAGCCAAGTCCTAGCATTAAGCATTGCCATTACTGGCCTTTGTAGAGCTAAATCTAAGTTTGTTTGAAGTTTGATAACTCATTTGTTAGTGAATGCCATTAGTCGGTAATAATATAATAATAGGATTCTCACTCGGTTAACTAAGCCTTTGGCTCACCGGTGATATTTCCAATCAAACACTTTTCTAAACAGCCCTAGATCTAGCTCTACAAAGTGCCCAGCTCAGATAGATCTAGCATTGCTATTAGATCTTGATCTAGAATCTAGATCTAGATCTAGATCTAGTCATTACTTAGTGAAGCTTTTGTTTTATTAAATAGAAAGTGGCTATTCTCACCCGCCCGGAAGTTCTCGCAAGATCAACTCCTCCCCTCTTCTCTCTCTCTCCGTCTCTTTCTGAATACTGTCTATCGGTGTGGACGATCAAATTGACCAAAACAAAGTTAAAAAATGATGTTAAAACACAAAAGTAAATAAATTTGGTTGTCTACAAAGATGCTACGGCTATTTAACTTTTCGAATCGAGCCGAACTACGCGGGTCGCCATTTTGTTTTGCCCTGAAATTCTCGCGCTACTCCTCTCTCTCTTTCTCTCTCTCTCCACTGCCCACTGACAAAATTGTACGTTTTTAGTAGGCTACAATTGTAATGGAACGTTTGTTCACGGCACAGAATTCTACAATTTTTCTGTTATCACAGTGTAGAAATATGTGGTTTTGCCGGGTGAGAATAGCCACAAGACTCGCCTGCACTATTCTCACTCCGGGTGAGAATAGAGGTGGCCTATTAAATATGGAAGAGGCTAGCCGTACTTAATGACGGCTAGACTGGCAGAAGTACGGCTAGACTCGCAGTCTAGCCGTACTTATTCTTAATATGATGGCTAGACTGACCATTTAACAAAAAAATAGGCCTACTGAATTGTAAATATACATTTTTAGTGTGCAGTACCTACCTAAAGTATTTGCATTTGAGACGAAACCAGGTGCCTTAATGACAGTGTATGTATTTGTATTTTAAACCTCCTGTTTTCTAATGTTAATAGGGCCTAAGATAAGTACGGCTAGACTGGCAGTCTAGTCGTACTTAGCCAGGCTAGCCGTACTTAAGGACGGCTAGACTGTCAGGCTAGCCGTACTTAATATTGATGGCTGAATTGTAAAAGAAATTTTTAGTTTGCAATGCCTAAAGTATTTGTATTTCAGACAAAACAAAAAGGTGCCTTTCTGACTTGCATGCATTTGAACCTGAATAATTACTAGATCTAGATCTAGATCTAGATCTAATGAGACCTGTGTACTTAACAGGCTTGAGTCGATAGGGCCAAACCTAGATCTAAGTACGGCTAGCCACTTCGATTAAATATTAGTTATAAATTAGTATTAGAATCTTCTAGATCTAGATTCTAGATCTAGAGATAGTATTAGTATTAGTATTAGGTATTAAGGTTAGGCTCACCGTGTGCTATTCCCATTATACACAAAACCCTAGATTTAGCTCTACAAAGGCCAGTCCTACCCCTGTACACTGCATGAAGTTAGAATCACTACAGACTACATCTATACTAAGTTAGGGACTAAGAGCTAAGAAGTACTAAGAAGGAGAAGCAAGCCTAGCTGTGAGTCTTGTTTGGTTCTACACGACTGATACAACATCTAGAATCTAGATCTAGATCTAGATCTAGATCTATACTAGCCTATGCAGTTCCAGTGGACATTAGTTAGTTATAATAAGTTAGGGACTAAGAAGAAGTAAGAAGGAGGGGCAAGCCTAGGCTAGGCCTAGGTCTGGATTCTAGGTCTAGATCTGGTCTCTCTCCCTTGGTTCTAGATCTACATGATACAACATCTAGAGTCTAAATCTAGATCTAGATCTATACTAGCCTACACTGCACAGCTTTCAGCTACAATAAACCACCACAGCCATCTGATCATTACCTTAGGTTCTGAATTCAGATCAACAAGGCACAGACAACACGTTCGCAACTGTATGCAGTTTCGCTTTCGACAACGCGGCTTCCGCTTGGCAAATGTTTATGTTTTTCCTAATTTCTGAGCACAAACGAGGGGTGGTGTGCAATCTACCGAAGAAAGGCGATGGAAGCCGTGACTGAACGTAAAAGACCAAGCGAGTTAAATTATAAAATACAGAGAGAGAGAGAGAGAGAGAGAGAGAGAGAGAGAGAGAGAGAGAGAGAGAGAGAAAGAGAGAGATGGGGAGTAGGTGTATGGGGAGATAACAACTTTCAAACGATTGTCTTTCTCTTTCACGAAGGGTTTGTCCACTGAAATAAAATACGCATACAGTGCGTCTTTATCGAAGAGCGCAGACCTCCGGGACACAACGGGAAGAGCAGATTTGCACACCTCGTCTTTTTTTCTGTGCTTTTGTTCGTCTGTACTTCGGTCTGTAGTGTAATAATGGTTAAGGCTGGCTTTTCTTCTTCTTCTTCTTCTTCGTCTTCTTCTTCTTCTTCGTCTTCTTCTTCTTCTTCTCCTTCTCCTTCTCCTTCTCCTTCTCCTTCTCCTTCTTCTTCTTCTTACTGCTTCCCCACCACCACTTTCTCTCATCTCTCATTTGTAAACAGCTACTAGTATCGATTACTCAATGTACATTACTACTCAAATTTTTTAGCTCCCCGTTAAAAATCTTTAGGCTTAGAACTCAAATTCCCATATTTAGGATAACAAACATAAGTTTTAAGGAACAGAGCCCCGTACAGTGGTTTAAAATGTTTGCAGTGTGAGATATGACGTGCGATTCTTAAATAATCGGGTATCGATATTTGATAATTTCGATAATATACCATTAAACGGTATTTTCAACAAATTTCTTTCTTTCCGATTCATGCCGATTATCAGTGTGTTATAGAGGAAGGTTTTCTGGTTCTAATGACCTAGAGAGAGAGTGAGAGAGAGAGAGAGAGAGAGAGAGAGAGAGAGAGAGAGAGAGAGAAAGAGAGAAGGAAAAGAGAAGAGAAAGAGAGAGAGAGTGAGAAGAGAAGAGAGAGAGAAGAGAAGAGAAAGAGAAGAGAAGAGAAGAGAGAGAGCGGAAAGAAAGGGGAAGAGAGAGAGAGAGAGAGAGAGAGAGAGAGAGAGAGAGAGAGAGAGAGAGATAAAGAGGGTGGGTTGGAGCAGAGAGAGGGGGGGATTAGGGGTTATGGGGTGACAACATCTTTGCCCCTTATTTTCAAAATATTTTTTTCTCTTTCACGAAAGGTTTGGCGATGATTTGTATTTTCCGCTAGACTGGAAAAATATACGCCCAAAGTGAGCTTTTTCTATGAGCGCAGACCTACGGGACACACCGGGAAGTGCTGCTGACTCTCTCTCCCTCTCTTTCTCTCTCTCTCCTCTCTCTTTTTCCTGAGTGTGTGCGTACATGCGTGCAAGCGTGTGTGCATGCGTGCGTGCGTGCGCGCATGCATGCATGTGCGTGTGTTTGTGTGCGTACAATATATGTATATGGCTGTCGCATTGGTCTTTTATCGATAATTTGTCTCACTTATATTATATGAATGTACGAATAAGAAAACAACTCAAGCCCGACTTTCGACTGGAAATGTTTTAATGAAATATACCTATTTCGGGTCGGACTGCCAAGCGCGCGCGAGTGTATGTGTGTGTGTGTGTGTGTGTGTGTGTGTGTGTGTGTGTGTGTTGGTGCGTGCGGGTTTGAGGATGCGTGAGAACTCACCGTCTCCTCGTCGCTGGCAAACGGCTGGCGCTGCTCCTCTCCGCGAAGATTCCGAGATCGGGGGAAAGAGATGGGGAAAAATGGACCTGACCAAAACTGTTACGGTTACCAGGTCAGAGGGCTTGGAAACGTTATTTAAAATTAATACCTACAGAACGACACTGACGCAGTCGGTTTAAACATGAGGGACGGAGCGGGGATGCCCGTCGACACCAAAACTATTTTTGACGGTGCTGTAGCCTGTCCGATGAAAAGACACGATTTTCTTATGGATGACTTGAGACAGACGGCACCGATTGTTAATGTTATCGAGCTACCGTTCCCGGTCTTGTATCAGTTTGTCCCATTTACATATCAATATCCGTAAGAAAATAGTTCCGCCCGACTCATATCGAGCAATATTCTGGCCTCTCTAAGAAAAGTGCCCTTCCACACCAATCTATAACGTTGAAAAAAGTTTTGCTCGAAAAGACAAAACGGGGTTGTCAATCGTTTAGAGGGCACTCTTCGGGAGAAGTAGTCCCGGCTTATTCCGTAGAAATAACACTTGCAAGCGGAAACAAAAAAGGAAGCCGATTAAAAAATTAATGTGGGAAATATTCTAAACTTGAAGTAAGGAAAAAAAATTACCGAAGACAGCTTTTTTACTCGACTTGTGTTTTTGTTTCTGACTACAAGTCTTAGTGTTATTTCTATGGTGTTAAGCCGGGACCACTTCCCTCGAAGAGTGCCGTTTAGAGAATCTAGGTTAAAGTAAACGGGATCGAAAGTTATTCGACAAAAAATCTAGGCTTATGCTTTTGTGTCGGACGAGCTGCGAAAAATTTCCCAAACTGAAATGACGGTTCGAGATCTAGGCCTACTCACTTAGTTGACCTTAGTCACCCGAGCCCCCAACTTTTAATTAGTTAAAACCGTTCGGCTCACCGTGTGACATTTCCAATCAAACACTAAACAACCCTAGATCTAGCATTAAGCATTGCCATTATAGTCATTAGTTAGTGAATGCCATTCTAAGTCGGTAATGATAATAATAGTAATAGGAAGCATACAATCAAACGCTTTTCTAAACAACCCTAGATTTAGCTCTACAAAGTGCCCAGCTGAGATAGATCTAACATTGCCATTAGATCTAGAATCTAGTCATTAATTAGTGAATGCCAATACTCGGTAATAGAGGAAGCTTAAATTTGTTTTACTAAATTAGTATTAGTATTAGTAATTAGGGTTAGGCTCACTGTGTGCTATTCCCATCAAACTTCAAACAAACTTAGATTTAGCTCTACAAAGGCCAGTACATTGCATGCAGTTCCAGTGGACATTAGTTAGTTATAATAAGTGAGGGACTACTAAGAAGGAGAGGCAAGCCTAGGCCTAGGTCTACATTCTAGATTCTAGATCTATATTTATATTTATAATAATTTATATCTAGATATATAGATCTAAGGAGGTCTAGATCTGGTCTCTCTCCCTCGGGAGACTCTGTGGGTCTTGTTTGGTTCTACACGATACATCATCTAGAGTCTAGATATAGATCTATACTAGTCTACACTGCAAAGCTTTCAGCTACAATAAACCACCACAGCCATCTGATCATTACCTTAGGTTCCGAATTCAGATCAACAAGGCACAGACAACACGTTCGCAACTGTATGCAGTTTCACTTTCGAATCAGAGACAACGCGGCTTCCGCTTCCAAATGTTTATGTTTTTTCTATTTCTGAGCACAGACGAGGGGTGGTGTGCAATCAACCAGAGAGACAGAGAGACAGAGAGACAGAGAGACAGAGAGACAGAGGGAAGAAGAGAAAGAGAGAGTGAGAGACAGAGAGACAAAGAGTGAAGAAAAGAAAGAGAGAGAGAGAGAGGGTGAGAGAGAGAAAGAGAGAGACAGAGAGACATAGAGACAGAGAGAGATAGAGAGAGATAGAGACTGAGAGAGACAAAGAGAGAGAGGCAGAGAGAGAGGCAGAGAGAGAGGCAGAGAGAGAGGCAGAGAGAGAGGCAGAGAGAGAGACAGAGGGAAGAAGAGAAAGAGACAGAGAGACAGAGAGACAAAGAGGGAAGAAAAGAAAGAGAGAGAGGGGGGGAGAGAAAGAAAAAGAAACAAAGAGAGAATGAGTGGGGAAATGAGAGAGAGAGAGAGAGAGAAGAGAGAGAGAGAGAGAAAGAGAGAGAGAGAGAGAGAAAAGAGAGAGAGACAGAGAGAGAAAGAGTGAGAGTGAAGAAATGAGAGAGGGAAAAAGAGAGTGAGTGAGTGAGT
>NW_004799610.1:32194-37298 GCF_000002075.1 Aplysia californica | reverse complement strand
ACATGATACTGCGTCCGCGAAGATTCCGAGATCTGGGGAAAGAGAAGGGGGAAAACGGACCTGACCAAAATTGTTGCGGTTACGAGGTCAGAGGGCTTGGAAATGTTATTTAGAATTAATACCTACAGAACGACAGTGACGCAGTCAGTTTGAAAATTGAGGTTCCGTGCGGGGATGTCCGTCCGCACCAAAACTATTTTCGCCCGTGCTGTAGCCCGTCCAACGAAAAGACACGCTTTTTTAAACGGATGACTTGGGACAGATGACATCGATTGTTATCGAGCTACCGTTCCCGGTCTTGTTCCATTTACATCAATATCCGTAAGAAAATAGTTCCGCCTGACTCATATCGAGCAATATTTTATTTTTGCCTCTCAGGAAAAGTGCCCTTCCACACCAATCTGTAATGTTGAAATGAGTATTGCTCGAAAAGACAAAACGGGGTTGTCACGCGTTTAGAGGGCACTCTTTGGGAGAATTAGGGGTCCCGGCCTTATTCCATAGAAATAACACTCGCAATCGGAAACACAAACGGAAGCCGATTAAAAAAGCTGGCTTGAGTTGCCAGGGTCACAATGCCACCCGATGAAGAAAAAAATCAGGATGAAAATATTCTAAATTCGAACGACAAAAAAATACCGAAGACAGCTTTTTTACCCTACTTCCGTTTTTGTTTCCGACTACAAACTCTTAGTGTTATTTCTTTGGAGTTAAGCCGGGACCACTCCTCTCGAAGAATGCCGTTTAGAGAAACGAGGCTAAAAGTAAACGGGGTCGAAAGTTATTCGCCAAAAAATCTAGGCCTATGTTTTTGCGTCGGACGAGCGCAGAAAATTTCCCAAACTGAAATGACGGTTCGAGGTCTCCACTTTTTAATTCAAGAATCACTCGCGTTTCTTACTCATGGAATACTGACTTCAAAGTGAACCATTAAAGAGATACATTTATAAATTACAATTTTATTGATCCCAGAGGGGAAGTTTGGTTAACGGTGTCAAACACCGACATTTGCTTAACATTACTGTTGAGTCTAAACTCACTAGATCTGGACCCACTCACTTACTTAGCCATCCGAGCCCCCAAATTTTAATTAGTTAAAACCGTTCGGCTCACCGTGTGACATTTCCAATCAACCACTAAACAACCCTAGATCTAGCTGTACAAAGCCAAGTCCTAGCATTAAGCATTGCCATTACTGGCCTTTGTAGAGCTAAATCTAAGTTTGTTTGAAGTTTGATAACTCATTTGTTAGTGAATGCCATTAGTCGGTAATAATATAATAATAGGATTCTCACTCGGTTGACTAAGCCTTTGGCTCACCGAGTGATATTTCCAATCAAACACTTTTCTAAACAGCCCTAGATCTAGCTCTACAAAGTGCCCAGCTCAGATAGATCTAGCATTGCTATTAGATCTTGATCTAGAATCTAGATCTAGATCTAGATCTAGTCATTACTTAGTGAAGCTTTCGTTTTATTAAATAGAAAGTGGCTATTCTCACCCGCCCGGAAGTTCTCGCAAGATCAACTCCTCCCCTCTTCTCTCTCTCTCCGTCTCTTTCTGAATACTGTCTATCGGTGTGGACGATCAAATTGACCAAAACAAAGTTAAAAAATGATGTTAAAACACAAAAGTAAATAAATTTGGTTGTCTACAAAGATGCTACGGCTATTTAACTTTTCGAATCGAGCCGAACTACGCGGGTCGCCATTTTGTTTTGCCCGGAAATTCTCGCGCTACTCCTCTCTCTCTTTCTCTCTCTCTCCACTGCCCACAGACAAAATTGTACGCTTTTAGTAGGCTACAATTGTAATGGAACGTTTGTTCACGGCACAGAATTCTACAATTTTTCTGTTATCACAGTGTAGAAATATGTGGTTTTGCCGGGTGAGAATAGCCACAAGACTCGCCTGCACTATTCTCACTCCGGGTGAGAATAGAGGTGGCCTATTAAATATGGAAGAGGCTAGCCGTACTTAATGACGGCTAGACTGGCAGAAGTACGGCTAGACTCGCAGTCTAGCCGTACTTATTCTTAATATGATGGCTAGACTGACCATTTAACAAAAATATAGGCCTACTGAATTGTAAATATACATTTTTAGTGTGCAGTACCTACCTAAAGTATTTGCATTTGAGACGAAACCAGGTGCCTTAATGACAGTGTATGTATTTGTATTTTAAACCTCCTGTTTTCTAATGTTAATAGGGCCTAAGATAAGTACGGCTAGACTGGCAGTCTAGTCGTACTTAGCCAGGCTAGCCGTACTTAAGGACGGCTAGACTGTCAGGCTAGCCGTACTTAATATTGATGGCTGAATTGTAAAAGAAATTTTTAGTTTGCAATGCCTAAAGTATTTGTATTTCAGACAAAACAAAAAGGTGCCTTTCTGACTTGCATGCATTTGAACCTGAATAATTACTAGATCTAGATCTAGATCTAGATCTAATGAGACCTGTGTACTTAACAGGCTTGAGTCGATAGGGCCAAACCTAGATCTAGTCTAGCCGTACTTAAGTACGGCTAGCCACTTCGATTAAATATTAGTTATAAATTAGTATTAGAATCTTCTAGATTTCTAGATCTAGATCTAGATCTAGTATTAGTATTAGGTATTAAGGTTAGTATTAGTATTAGTATTAGGTATTAAGGTTAGGCTCACCGTGTGCTATTCCCATTATACACAAAACCCTAGATTTAGCTCTACAAAGGCCAGTCCTACCCCTGTACACTGCATGCAGTGCCAGTGGTCATAAGTTAGAATCACTACAGTCTACAGACTACATCTAGATTCTATACTAAGTTAGGGACTAAGACTAAGAGCTAAGAAGTACTAAGAAGGAGAAGCAAGCCTAGCTGTGGGTCTTGTTTGGTTCTACACGACTGATACAACATCTAGAATCTAGATCTAGATCTAGATCTAGATCTATACTAGCCTATGCAGTTCCAGTGGACATTAGTTAGTTATAATAAGTTAGGGACTAAGAAGAAGTAAGAAGGAGGGGCAAGCCTAGGCCTAGGTCTGGATTCTAGGTCTAGATCTGGTCTCTCTCCCTTGGTTCTAGATCTACATGATACAACATCTAGAGTCTAAATCTAGATCTAGATCTATACTAGCCTACACTGCACAGCTTTCAGCTACAATAAACCACCACAGCCATCTGATCATTACCTTAGGTTCTGAATTCAGATCAACAAGGCACAGACAACACGTTCGCAACTGTATGCAGTTTCGCTTTCGACAACGCGGCTTCCGCTTGGCAAATGTTTATGTTTTTCCTAATTTCTGAGCACAAACGAGGGGTGGTGTGCAATCTACCGAAGAAAGGCGATGGAAGCCGTGACTGAACGTAAAAGACCAAGCGAGTTAAATTATAAAATACAGAGAGAGAGAGAGAGAGAGAGAGAGAGAGAGAGAGAGAGAGAGAGAGAGAGAGAAAGAGAGAGATAGAAAGAGAGAGGGGGGAAGAGAAAGAGAGAGAGCTAGAGAGAAATATATTGAGAGAGAGACAGAGAGAGAAAGATAGAGAGAGAAATAGAGAGTGAGAGAGCAATAGATAGAGAGAAATAGAGAGAGAGAGAGAGAGAGAGAGAGAGAGAGAGAGAGAGAGAGAGAGAGAGAGAGGGAGATGAGGGGGGGGGGGTAGGTGTATGGGGAGATAACAACTTTCAAACGATTGTCTTTCTCTTTCACGAAGGGTTTGTCCACTGAAATAAAATACGCATACAGTGCGTCTTTATCGAAGAGCGCAGACCTCCGGGACACAACGGGAAGAGCAGATTTGCACACCTCGTCTTTTTTTCTGTGCTTTTGTTCGTCTGTACTTCGGTCTGTAGTGTAATAATGGTTAAGGCTGGCTTTTCTTCTTCTTCTTCTTCTTCTTCTTCTTCTTCTTCTTCTTCTTCGTCTTCTTCTTCTTCTTCTCCTTCTCCTTCTCCTTCTCCTTCTCCTTCTCCTTCTCCTTCTCCTTCTTCTTCTTCTTACTGCTTCCCCACCACCACTTTCTCTCATCTCTCATTTGTAAACAGCTACTAGTATCGATTACTCAATGTACATTACTACTCAAATTTTTTAGCTCCCCGTTAAAAATCTTTAGGCTTAGAACTCAAATTCCCATATTTAGGATAAGAAACATAAGTTTTAAGGAACAGAGCCCCGTACAGTGGTTTAAAATGTTTGCAGTGTGAGATATGACGTGCGATTCTTAAATAATCGGGTATCGATATTTGATAATTTCGATAATATACCATTAAACGGTATTTTCAAAAAATTTCTTTCTTTCTGATTCATGCCGATTATCAGTGTGTTATAGAGGAAGGTTTTCTGGTTCTAATGACCTAGAGAGAGAGTGAGAGAGAGAGAGAGAGAGAGAGAGAGAGAGAGAAAGAGAGAAGGAAAAGAGAAGAGAAAGAGAGAGAGAGTGAGAAGAGAAGAGAGAGAGAAGAGAAGAGAAAGAGAAGAGAAGAGAAGAGAGAGAGCAGAAAGAAAGGGGAAGAGAGAGAGAGAGAGAGAGAGAGAGAGAGAGAGAGAGAGAGAGAGAGAGAGAGAGAGAGAGAGAGAGATAAAGAGGGTGGGTTGGAGCAGAGAGAGGGGGGGATTAGGGGTTATGGGGTGACAACATCTTTGCCCCTTATTTTCAAAATATTTTTTTCTCTTTCACGAAAGGTTTGGCGATGATTTGTATTTTCCGCTAAACTGGAAAAATATACGCCCAAAGTGAGCTTTTTCTATGAGCGCAGACCTACGGGACACACCGGGAAGTGCTGCTGACTCTCTCTCCCTCTCTTTCTCTCTCTCCCCTCTCTCTTTTTCCTGAGTGTGTGCGTACATGCGTGCAAGCGTGTGTGCATGCGTGCGTGCGTGCGCGCATGCATGCATGTGCGTGTGTTTGTGTGCGTACAATATATGTATATGGCTGTCGCATTGGTCTTTTATCGATAATTTGTCTCACTTATATTATATGAATGTACGAATAAGAAAACAACTCAAGCCCGACTTTCGACTGGAAATGTTTTAATGAAATATACCTATTTCGGGTCGGACTGCCAAGCGCGCGCGAGTGTATGTGTGTGTGTGTGTGTGTGTGTGTGTGTGTGTGTGTT
>NW_004799610.1:24389-32007 GCF_000002075.1 Aplysia californica | reverse complement strand
GTGTGTGTGTGTGTGTGTGTGTGTGTGTGTGTGTGTGTGTGTGTGTGTGTGTTTGTGTGTGTGGGTTTGTGGATGCGTGTGGATGCGTGAGAACTCGTCGCTGGCAAACGGCTGGGGCTGTTCCTCTCCAGACATGATACTGCGTCCGCGAAGATTCCGAGATCTGGGGAAAGAGAAGGGGGAAAACGGACCTGACCAAAATTGTTGCGGTTACGAGGTCAGAGGGCTTGGAAATGTTATTTAGAATTAATACCTACAGAACGACAGTGACGCAGTCAGTTTGAAAATTGAGGTTCCGTGCGGGGATGTCCGTCCGCACCAAAACTATTTTCGCCCGTGCTGTAGCCCGTCCAACGAAAAGACACGCTTTTTTAAACGGATGACTTGGGACAGATGACATCGATTGTTATCGAGCTACCGTTCCCGGTCTTGTTCCATTTACATCAATATCCGTAAGAAAATAGTTCCGCCTGACTCATATCGAGCAATATTTTATTTTTGCCTCTCCGGAAAAGTGCCCTTCCACACCAATCTGTAATGTTGAAATGAGTATTGCTCGAAAAGACAAAACGGGGTTGTCACGCGTTTAGAGGGCACTCTTTGGGAGAATTAGGGGTCCCGGCCTTATTCCATAGAAATAACACTCGCAATCGGAAACACAAACGGAAGCCGATTAAAAAAGCTGGCTTGAGTTGCCAGGGTCACAATGCCACCCGATGAAGAAAAAAATTAGGATGAAAATATTCTAAATTAGAACGACAAAAAAATACCGAAGACAGCTTTTTTACCCTACTTCCCTTTTTGTTTCCGACTACAAACTCTTAGTGCTATTTCTTTGGAGTTAAGCCGGGACCACTCCTATCGAAGAATGCCGTTTAGAGAATTGAGGCTAAAAGTAAACGGGATCGAAAGTTATTCGCCAAAAAATCTAGGCCTATGCTTTTGCGTCGGACGAGCGCAGAAAATTTCCCAAACTGAAATGACGGTTCGAGGTCTCCACTTTTTAATTCAAGAATCACTCGCGTTTCTTACTCATGGAATACTGACTTCAAAGTGAACCATTAAAGAGATACATTTATAAATTACAATTTTATTGATCCCAGAGGGCAGTTTGGTTAACGGTGTCAAACACCGACATTTGCTTAACATTACTGTTGAGTCTAAACTCACTAGATCTGGACCCACTCACTTACTTAGCCATCCGAGCCCCCATCTTTTAATTAGTTAAAACCGTTCGGCTCACCGTGCGACATTTCCAATCAACCACTAAACAACCCTAGATCTAGCTGTACAAAGCCAAGTCCTAGCATTAAGCATTGCCATTACTGGCCTTTGTAGAGCTAAATCTAAGTTTGTTTGAAGTTTGATAACTCATTTGTTAGTGAATGCCATTAGTCGGTAATAATATAATAATAGGATTCTCACTCGGTTGACTAAGCCTTTGGCTCACCGAGTGATATTTCCAATCAAACACTTTTCTAAACAGCCCTAGATCTAGCTCTACAAAGTGCCCAGCTCAGATAGATCTAGCATTGCTATTAGATCTTGATCTAGAATCTAGATCTAGATCTAGATCTAGTCATTACTTAGTGAAGCTTTTGTTTTATTAAATAGAAAGTGGCTATTCTCACCCGCCCGGAAGTTCTCGCAGGATCAACTCCTCCCCTCTTCTCTCTCTCTCCGTCTCTTTCTGAATACTGTCTATCGGTGTGGACGATCAAATTGACCAAAACAAAGTTAAAAAATGATGTTAAAACACAAAAGTAAATAAATTTGGTTGTCTACAAAGATGCTACGGCTATTTAACTTTTCGAATCGAGCCGAACTACGCGGGTCGCCATTTTGTTTTGCCCGGAAATTCTCGCGCTACTCCTCTCTCTCTTTCTCTCTCTCTCCACTGCCCACAGACAAAATTGTACGCTTTTAGTAGGCTACAATTGTAATGGAACGTTTGTTCACGGCACAGAATTCTACAATTTTTCTGTTATCACAGTGTAGAAATATGTGGTTTTGCCGGGTGAGAATAGCCACAAGACTCGCCTGCACTATTCTCACTCCGGGTGAGAATAGAGGTGGCCTATTAAATATGGAAGAGGCTAGCCGTACTTAATGACGGCTAGACTGGCAGAAGTACGGCTAGACTCGCAGTCTAGCCGTACTTATTCTTAATATGATGGCTAGACTGACCATTTAACAAAAAAATAGGCCTACTGAATTGTAAATATACATTTTTAGTGTGCAGTACCTACCTAAAGTATTTGCATTTGAGACGAAACCAGGTGCCTTATGACAGTGTATGTATTTGTATTTTAAACCTCCTGTTTTCTAATGTTAATAGGGCCTAAGATAAGTACGGCTAGACTGGCAGTCTAGTCGTACTTAGCCAGGCTAGTCGTACTTAAGGACGGCTAGACTGTCAGGCTAGCCGTACTTAATATTGATGGCTGAATTGTAAAAGAAATTTTTAGTTTGCAATGCCTAAAGTATTTGTATTTCAGACAAAACAAAAAGGTGCCTTTCTGACTTGCATGCATTTGAACCTGAATAATTACTAGATCTAGATCTAGATCTAGATCTAATGAGACCTGTGTACTTAACAGGCTTGAGTCGATAGGGCCAAACCTAGATCTAAGTACGGCTAGCCACTTCGATTAAATATTAGTTATAAATTAGTATTAGAATCTTCTAGATCTAGATCTAGATCTAATGAGACCTGTGTACTTAACAGGCTTGAGTCGATAGGGCCAAACCTAGATCTAAGTACGGCTAGCCACTTCGATTAAATATTAGTTATAAATTAGTATTAGAATCTTCTAGATCTAGATCTAGTCTAGATCTAGTATTAGTATTAGGTATTAAGGTTAGGCTCACCGTGTGCTATTCCCATTATACACAAAACCCTAGATTTAGCTCTACAAAGGCCAGTCCTACCCCTGTACAATGCATGCAGTGCCAGTGGTCATAAGTTAGAATCACTACAGTCTACAGACTACATCTATACTAAGTTAGGGACTAAGAGCTAAGAAGTACTAAGAAGGAGAAGCAAGCCTAGCTGTGAGTCTTGTTTGGTTCTACACGACTGATACAACATCTAGAATCTAGATCTAGATCTATACTAGCCTATGCAGTTCCAGTGGACATTAGTTAGTTATAATAAGTTAGGGACTAAGAAGAAGTAAGAAGGAGGGGCAAGCCTAGGCTAGGCCTAGGTCTGGATTCTAAGTCTAGATCTGGTCTCTCTCCCTTGGTTCTAGATCTACATGATACAACATCTAGAGTCTAAATCTAGATCTAGATCTATATACTAGCCTACACTGCACAGCTTTCAGCTACAATAAACCACCACAGCCATCTGATCATTACCTTAGGTTCTGAATTCAGATCAACAAGGCACAGACAACACGTTCGCAACTGTATGCAGTTTCGCTTTCGACAACGCGGCTTCCGCTTGGCAAATGTTTATGTTTTTCCTAATTTCTGAGCACAAACGAGGGGTGGTGTGCAATCTACCGAAGAAAGGCGATGGAAGCCGTGACTGAACGTAAAAGACCAAGCGAGTTAAATTATAAAATACAGAGAGAGAGAGAGAGAGAGAGAAAGAGAGAGAGAGAGAAAGAGAGAGAGAGAGAGAGAGAGAAAGAGAGAGATAGAAAGAGAGAGGGGGGGAAGAGAAAGAGAGAGAGCTAGAGAGAAATATATTGAGAGAGAGACAGAGAGAGAAAGATAGAGAGAGAAATAGATAGAGAGAAATAGAGAGAGAGAGAGAGAGAGAGAGAGAGAGAGAGAGAGAGAGAGATGAGGGGGGGGTAGGTGTATGGGGAGATAACAACTTTCAAACGATTGTCTTTCTCTTTCACGAAGGGTTTGTCCACTGAAATAAAATACGCATACAGTGCGTCTTTATCGAAGAGCGCAGACCTCCGGGACACAACGGGAAGAGCAGATTTGCACACCTCGTCTTTTTTTCTGTGCTTTTGTTCGTCTGTACTTCGGTCTGTAGTGTAATAATGGTTACGGCTGGCTTTTCTTCTTCTTCTTCTTCTTCGTCTTCTTCTTCTTCTTCTTCTTCTTCGTCTTCTTCTTATTCTTCTCCTTCTCCTTCTCCTTCTCCTTCTCCTTCTTCTTACTGCTTCCCCACCACCACTTTCTCTCATATCTCATTTGTAAACAGCTACTAGTATCGATTACTCAATGTACATTACTACTCAAATTTTTTAGCTCCCCGTTAAAAATCTTTAGGCTTAGAACTCAAATTCCCATATTTAGGATAACAAACATAAGTTTTAAGGAACAGAGCCCCGTACAGTGGTTTAAAATGTTTGCAGTGTGAGATATGACGTGCGATTCTTAAATAATCGGGTATCGATATTTGATAATTTCGATAATATACCATTAAACGGTATTTTCAAAAAATTTCTTTCTTTCCGATTCATGCCGATTATCAGTGTGTTATAGAGGAAGGTTTTCTGGTTCTAATGACCTAGAGAGAGAGTGAGAGAGAGAGAGAGAGAGAGAGAGAGAGAGAGAGAGAGAGAGAGAAAGAGAGAAGGAAAAGAGAAGAGAAAGAGAGAGAGAGTGAGAAGAGAAGAGAGAGAGAAGAGAAGAGAAAGAGAAGAGAAGAGAGAGAGCGGAAAGAAAGGGGAAGAGAGAGAGAGAGAGAGAGAGAGAGAGAGAGAGAGAGAGAGGGAGAGAGAGAGGGAGAGAGAGAGAGAGAGAGAGAGATAAAGAGGGTGGGTTGGAGCAGAGAGAGGGGGGGAATAGGGGTTATGGGGTGACAACATCTTTGCCCCTTATTTTCAAAATATTTTTTTCTCTTTCACGAAAGGTTTGGCGATGATTTGTATTTTCCGCTAGACTGGAAAAATATACGCCCAAAGTGAGCTTTTTCTATGAGCGCAGACCTACGGGACACACCGGGAAGTGCTGCTGACTCTCTCTCCCTCTCTTTCTCTCTCTCCCCTCTCTCTTTTTCCTGAGTGTGTGCGTACATGCGTGCAAGCGTGTGTGCATGCGTGCGTGCGTGCGTGTGTGCGCGCATGCATGCATGTGCGTGTGTTTGTGTGCGTACAATATATGTATATGGCTGTCGCATTGGTCTTTTATCGATAATTTGTCTCACTTATATTATATGAATGTACGAATAAGAAAACAACTCAAGCCCGACTTTCGACTGGAAATGTTTTAATGAAATATACCTATTTCGGGTCGGACTGCCAAGCGCGCGCGAGTGTGTGTGTGTGTGTGTGTGTTGGTGCGTGCGTGTGTGCGGGTTTGAGGATGCGTGAGAACTCACCGTCTCCTCGTCGCTGGCAAACGGCTGGCGCTGCTCCTCTCCGCGAAGATTCCGAGATCGGGGGAAAGAGAAGGGGAAAAATGGACCTGACCAAAACTGTTACGGTTACCAGGTCAGAGGGCTTGGAAACGTTATTTAAAATTAATACCTACAGAACGACACTGACGCAGTCAGTTTAAACATGAGGGACGGAGCGGGGATGTCCGTCGACACCAAAACTATTTTTGCCCGTGCTGTAGCCTGTCCGATGAAAAGACACGATTTTCTTACGGATGACTTGAGACAGACGGCACTGATTGTTAATGTTATCGAGCTACCGTTCCCGGTCTTGTATCAGTTTGTCCCATTTACTTATCAATATCCGTAAGAAAATAGTTCCGCCCGACTCATATCGAGCAATATTCTGGCCTCTCTAAGAAAAGTGCCCTTCCACACCAATCTATAACGTTGAAAAAAGTTTTGCTCGAAAAAACAAAACGGGGTTGTCACTCGTTTAGAGGGCACTCTTCGGGAGAAGTAGTCCCGGCCTAATTCCGTAGAAATAACACTTGCAATCGGAAACAAAAAAGGAAGCCGATTAAAAAATTAATGTGGGAAATATTCTAAACTTGAAGTAAGGGAAAAAAATTACCGAAGACAGCTTTTTTACTCGACTTGTGTTTTTGTTTCTGACTACAAGTCTTAGTGTTATTTCTATGGTGTTAAGCCGGGACCACTTCCCTCGAAGAGTGCCGTTTAGAGAATCTAGGTTAAAAGTAAACGGGATCGAAAGTTATTCGACAAAAAATCTAGGCTTATGCTTTTGTGTCGGACGAGCTGCGAAAAATTTCCCAAACTGAAATGACGGTTCGAGATCTAGGCCTACTCACTTAGTTGATTAGTCACCCGAGCCCCCAACTTTTAATTAGTTAAAACCGTTCGGCTCACCGTGTGACATTTCCAATCAAACACTAAACAACCCTAGATCTAGCATTGAGCATTGCCATTATAGTCATTTGTTAGTGAATGTCATTCTAAGTCGGTAATGATAATAATAGTAATAGGAAGCTTACTTGGTTGACTAAGCGTTCGACTCACCGTGTGATATACAATCAAACGCTTTTCTAAACAACCCTAGATTTAGCTCTACAAAGTGCCCAGCTGAGATAGATCTAACATTGCCATTAGATCTAGAATCTAGTCATTAATTAGTGAATGCCAATACTCGGTAATAGAGGAAGCTTAAATTTGTTTTACTAAATTAGTATTAGTATTAGTAATTAGGGTTAGGCTCACTGTGTGCTATTCCCATCAAACTTCAAACAAACTTAGATTTAGCTCTACAAAGGCCAGTACATTGCATGCAGTTCCAGTGGACATTAGTTAGTTATAATAAGTGAGGGACTACTAAGAAGGAGAGGCAAGCCTAGGCCTAGGTCTACATTCTAGATTCTAGATCTATATTTATATTTATAATAATTTATATCTAGATATATAGATCTAAGGAGGTCTAGATCTGGTCTCTCTCCCTCGGGAGACTCTGTGGGTCTTGTTTGGTTCTACACGATACATCATCTAGAGTCTAGATATAGATCTATACTAGTCTACACTGCAAAGCTTTCAGCTACAATAAACCACCACAGCCATCTGATCATTACCTTAGGTTCCGAATTCAGATCAACAAGGCACAGACAACACGTTCGCAACTGTATGCAGTTTCGCTTTCGAATCAGAGACAACGCGGCTTCCGCTTCCAAATGTTTATGTTTTTTCTATTTCTGACCACAGACGAGGGGTGGTGTGCAATCAACCAGAGAGACAGAGAGATAGAGAGACAGAGAGACAGAGAGACAGAGGGAAGAAGAGAAAGAGAGAGTGAGAGACAGAGAGACAAAGAGGGAAGAAAAGAAAGAGAGAGAGAGGGTGAGAGAGAGAAAGAAAGAGACAGAGAGACATAGAGACAGAGAGAGATAGAGAGAGATAGAGACTGAGAAAGACAAAGAGAGAGAGGCAGAGAGAGAGGCAGAGAGAGAGGCAGAGAGAGAGACAGAGGGAAGAAGAGAAAGAGACAGAGAGACAAAGAGGGAAGAAAAGAAAGAGAGAGAGGGGGGGGGAGAGAAAGAAAAAGAAACAAAGAGAGAATGAGTGGGGAAATGAGAGAGAGAGAGAGAAAGAGAGAGAGAGAGAGAGAGACAGAGAGAGAGAGAGAGAGAGACAGAGAGAGAAAGAGTGAGAGTGAAGAAATGAGAGAGGGAAAAAGAGAGTGAGTGAGAGAGAGAGAGAGAGAGAGAGAGAGAGCAATTCTGGTTAACAAAAAAAAAAGCTTGTTGATTTGGTTGCGGGATA
>NW_004799610.1:16708-24289 GCF_000002075.1 Aplysia californica | reverse complement strand
GTGTGTGTGTGTGTGTGTGTGTGTGTGTGGTTGTAAGTGTGTGTGTGTGTGTGTGTGTTTGTGTGTGTGGGTTTGTGGATGCGTGAGAACTCACCATCTCCTCGTCGCTGGCAAACGGCTGGGGCTGTTCCTCTCCAGACATGATACTGCGTCCGCGAAGATTCCGAGATCTGGGGAAAGAGAAGGGGGAAAACGGACCTGACCAAAATTGTTGCGGTTACGAGGTCAGAGGGCTTGGAAATGTTATTTAGAATTAATACCTACAGAACGACAGTGACGCAGTCAGTTTGAAAATTGAGGTTCCGTGCGGGGATGTCCGTCCGCACCAAAACTATTTTCGCCCGTGCTGTAGCCCGTCCAACGAAAAGACACGCTTTTTTAAACGGATGACTTGGGACAGATGACATCGATTGTTATCGAGCTACCGTTCCCGGTCTTGTTCCATTTACATCAATATCCGTAAGAAAATAGTTCCGCCTGACTCATATCGAGCAATATTTTATTTTTGCCTCTCAGGAAAAGTGCCCTTCCACACCAATCTGTAATGTTGAAATGAGTATTGCTCGAAAAGACAAAACGGGGTTGTCACGCGTTTAGAGGGCACTCTTTGGGAGAATTAGGGGTCCCGGCCTTATTCCATAGAAATAACACTCGCAATCGGAAACACAAACGGAAGCCGATTAAAAAAGCTGGCTTGAGTTGCCAGGGTCACAATGCCACCCGATGAAGAAAAAAATTAGGATGAAAATATTCTAAATTCGAACGACAAAAAAATACCGAAGACAGCTTTTTTACCCTACTTCCGTTTTTGTTTCCGACTACAAACTCTTAGTGTTATTTCTTTGGAGTTAAGCCGGGACCACTCCTCTCGAAGAATGCCGTTTAGAGAAACGAGGCTAAAAGTAAACGGGATCGAAAGTTATTCGCCAAAAAATCTAGGCCTATGTTTTTGCGCCGGACGAGCGCAGAAAATTTCCCAAACTGAAATGACGGTTCGAGGTCTCCACTTTTTAATTCAAGAATCACTCGCGTTTCTTACTCATGGAATACTGACTTCAAAGTGAACCATTAAAGAGATACATTTATAAATTACAATTTTATTGATCCCAGAGGGGCAGTTTGGTTAACGGTGTCAAACACCGACATTTGCTTAACATTACTGTTGAGTCTAAACTCACTAGATCTGGACCCACTCACTTACTTAGCCATCCGAGCCCCCATCTTTTAATTAGTTAAAACCGTTCGGCTCACCGTGCGACATTTCCAATCAACCACTAAACAACCCTAGATCTAGCTGTACAAAGCCAAGTCCTAGCATTATGCATTGCCATTACTGGCCTTTGTAGAGCTAAATCTAAGTTTGTTTGAAGTTTGATAACTCATTTGTTAGTGAATGCCATTAGTCGGTAATAATATAATAATAGGATTCTCACTCGGTTGACTAAGCCTTTGGCTCACCGAGTGATATTTCCAATCAAACACTTTTCTAAACAGCCCTAGATCTAGCTCTACAAAGTGCCCAGCTCAGATAGATCTAGCATTGCTATTAGATCTTGATCTAGAATCTAGATCTAGATCTAGATCTAGTCATTACTTAGTGAAGCTTTTGTTTTATTAAATAGAAAGTGGCTATTCTCACCCGCCCGGAAGTTCTCGCAGGATCAACTCCTCCCCTCTTCTCTCTCTCTCCGTCTCTTTCTGAATACTGTCTATCGGTGTGGACGATCAAATTGACCAAAACAAAGTTAAAAAATGATGTTAAAACACAAAAGTAAATAAATTTGGTTGTCTACAAAGATGCTACGGCTATTTAACTTTTCGAATCGAGCCGAACTACGCGGGTCGCCATTTTGTTTTGCCCGGAAATTCTCGCGCTACTCCTCTCTCTCTTTCTCTCTCTCTCCACTGCCCACAGACAAAATTGTACGCTTTTAGTAGGCTACAATTGTAATGGAACGTTTGTTCACGGCACAGAATTCTACAATTTTTCTGTTATCACAGTGTAGAAATATGTGGTTTTGCCGGGTGAGAATAGCCACAAGACTCGCCTGCACTATTCTCACTCCGGGTGAGAATAGAGGTGGCCTATTAAATATGGAAGAGGCTAGCCGTACTTAATGACGGCTAGACTGGCAGAAGTACGGCTAGACTCGCAGTCTAGCCGTACTTATTCTTAATATGATGGCTAGACTGACCATTTAACAAAAAAATAGGCCTACTGAATTGTAAATATACATTTTTAGTGTGCAGTACCTACCTAAAGTATTTGCATTTGAGACGAAACCAGGTGCCTTAATGACAGTGTATGTATTTGTATTTTAAACCTCCTGTTTTTTAATGTTAATAGGGCCTAAGATAAGTACGGCTAGACTGGCAGTCTAGTCGTACTTAGCCAGGCTAGCCATACTTAAGGACGGCTAGACTGTCAGGCTAGCCGTACTTAATATTGATGGCTGAATTGTAAAAGAAATTTTTAGTTTGCAATGCCTAAAGTATTTGTATTTCAGACAAAACAAAAAGGTGCCTTTCTGACTTGCATGCATTTGAACCTGAATAATTACTAGATCTAGATCTAGATCTAGATCTAATGAGACCTGTGTACTTAACAGACTTGAGTCGATAGGGCCAAACCTAGATCTAAGTACGGCTAGACTTCGATTAAATATTAGTTATAAATTAGTATTAGAATCTTCTAGATCTAGATCTAGATCTAATGAGACCTGTGTACTTAACAGGCTTGAGTCGATAGGGCCAAACTTAGATCTAAGTACGGCTAGACTCTCAGTCTACTTAAGTACGGCTAGCCACTTCGATTAAATATTAGTTATAAATTAGTATTAGAATCTTCTAGATCTAGATCTAGATCTAGATCTAGATCTAGATCTAGTATTAGTATTAGTATTAGGTATTAAGGTTAGGCTCACCGTGTGCTATTCCCATTATACACAAAACCCTAGATTTAGCTCTACAAAGGCCAGTCCTACCCCTGTACACTGCATGCAGTGCCAGTGGTCATAAGTTAGAATCACTACAGTCTACAGTCTACATCTATACTAAGTTAGGGACTAAGAGCTAAGAAGTACTAAGAAGGAGAAGCAAGCCTAGCTGTGAGTCTTGTTTGGTTCTACACGACTGATACAACATCTAGAATCTAGATCTAGATCTAGATCTATACTAGCCTATGCAGTTCCAGTGGACATTAGTTAGTTATAATAAGTTAGGGACTAAGAAGAAGTAAGAAGGAGGGGCGAGCCTAGGCTAGGCCTAGGTCTGGATTCTAGGTCTAGATCTGGTCTCTCTCCCTTGGTTCTAGATCTACATGATACAACATCTAGAGTCTAAATCTAGATCTAGATCTATACTAGCCTACACTGCACAGCTTTCAGCTACAATAAACCACCACAGCCATCTGATCATTACCTTAGGTTCTGAATTCAGATCAACAAGGCACAGACAACACGTTCGCAACTGTATGCAGTTTCGCTTTCGACAACGCGGCTTCCGCTTGGCAAATGTTTATGTTTTTCCTAATTTCTGAGCACAAACGAGGGGTGGTGTGCAATCTACCGAAGAAAGGCGATGGAAGCCGTGACTGAACGTAAAAGACCAAGCGAGTTAAATTATAAAATACAGAGAGAGAGAGAGAGAGAGAGAGAGAGAGAGAGAGAGAGAGAAAGAGAGAGATAGAAAGAGAGAGGGGGGGAAGAGAAAGAGAGAGAGCTAGAGAGAAATATATTGAGAGAGAGACAGAGAGAGAAAGATAGAGAGAGAAATAGAGAGTGAGAGAGCAATAGATAGAGAGAAATAGAGAGAGAGAGAGAGAGAGAGAGAGAGAGAGAGAGAGATGAGGGGGGGGGGTAGGTGTATGGGGAGATAACAACTTTCAAACGATTGTCTTTCTCTTTCACGAAGGGTTTGTCCACTGAAAAAAAATACGCATACAGTGCGTCTTTATCGAAGAGCGCAGACCTCCGGGACACAACGGGAAGAGCAGATTTGCACACCTCGTCTTTTTTTCTGTGCTTTTGTTCGTCTGTACTTCGGTCTGTAGTGTAATAATGGTTACGGCTGGCTTTTCTTCTTCTTCTTCTTCTTCGTCTTCTTCTTCTTCTTCTTCTTCGTCTTCTTCTTATTCTTCTCCTTCTCCTTCTCCTTCTCCTTCTCCTTCTCCTTCTCCTTCTTCTTACTGCTTCCCCACCACCACTTTCTCTCATATCTCATTTGTAAACAGCTACTAGTATCGATTACTCAATGTACATTACTACTCAAATTTTTTAGCTCCCCGTTAAAAATCTTTAGGCTTAGAACTCAAATTCCCATATTTAGGATAACAAACATAAGTTTTAAGGAACAGAGCCCCGTACAGTGGTTTAAAATGTTTGCAGTGTGAGATATGACGTGCGATTCTTAAATAATCGGGTATCGATATTTGATAATTTCGATAATATACCATTAAACGGTATTTTCAACAAATTTCTTTCTTTCCGATTCATGCCGATTATCAGTGTGTTATAGAGGAAGGTTTTCTGGTTCTAATGACCTAGAGAGAGAGTGAGAGAGAGAGAGAGAGAGAGAGAGAGAGAGAGAGAGAGAAAGAGAGAAGGAAAAGAGAAGAGAAAGAGAGAGAGAGTGAGAAGAGAAGAGAGAGAGAAGAGAAGAGAAAGAGAAGAGAAGAGAGAGAGCGGAAAGAAAGGGGAAGAGAGAGAGAGAGAGAGAGAGAGAGAGAGAGAAAGAGAGGGAGAGAGAGAGGGAGAGAGAGAGAGAGAGAGAGATAAAGAGGGTGGGTTGGAGCAGAGAGAGGGGGGGAATAGGGGTTATGGGGTGACAACATCTTTGCCCCTTATTTTCAAAATATTTTTTTCTCTTTCACGAAAGGTTTGGCGATGATTTGTATTTTCCGCTAGACTGGAAAAATATACGCCCAAAGTGAGCTTTTTCTATGAGCGCAGACCTACGGGACACACCGGGAAGTGCTGCTGACTCTCTCTCCCTCTCTTTCTCTCTCTCTCCTCTCTCTTTTTCCTGAGTGTGTGCGTACATGCGTGCAAGCGTGTGTGCATGCGTGCGTGCGTGCGCGCATGCATGCATGTGCGTGTGTTTGTGTGCGTACAATATATGTATATGGCTGTCGCATTGGTCTTTTATCGATAATTTGTCTCACTTATATTATATGAATGTACGAATAAGAAAACAACTCAAGCCCGACTTTCGACTGGAAATGTTTTAATGAAATATACCTATTTTGGGTCGGACTGCTAAGCGCGCACGAGTGTATGTGTGTGTGTGTGTGTGTGTGTGTGTGTGTGTGTGTGTGTTGGTGCGTGCGTGTGTGCGGGTTTGAGGATGCGTGAGAACTCACTGTCTCCTCGTCGCTGGCAAACGGCTGGCGCTGCTCCTCTCCGCGAAGATTCCGAGATCGGGGGAAAGAGAAGGGGAAAAATGGACCTGACCAAAACTGTTACGGTTACCAGGTCAGAGGGCTTGGAAACGTTATTTAAAATTAATACCTACAGAACGACACTGACGCAGTCGGTTTAAACATGAGGGACGGAGCGGGGATGTCCGTCGACACCAAAACTATTTTTGCCCGTGCTGTAGCCTGTCCGATGAAAAGACACGATTTTCTGACGGATGACTTGAGACAGACGGCACTGATTGTTAATGTTATCGAGCTACTGTTCCCGGTCTTGTATCAGTTTGTCCCATTTACTTATCAATATCCGTAAGAAAATAGTTCCGCCCGACTCATATCGAGCAATATTCTGGCCTCTCTAAGAAAAGTGCCCTTCCACACCAATCTATAACGTTGAAAAAAGTTTTGCTCGAAAAGACAAAACGGGGTTGTCACTCGTTTAGAGGGCACTCTTCGGGAGAAGTAGTCCCGGCCTTATTCCGTAGAAATAACACTTGCAATCGGAAACAAAAAAGGAAGCCGATTAAAAAATTAATGTGGGAAATATTCTAAACTTGAAGTAAGGAAAAAAATTTACCGAAGACAGCTTTTTTACTCGACTTCTGTTTTTGTTTCTGACTACAAGTCTTAGTGTTATTTCTATGGTGTTAAGCCGGGACCACTTCCCTCGAAGAGTGCCGTTTAGAGAATCTAGGTTAAAGTAAAGGAGATCGAAAGTTATTCGACAAAAAATCTAGGCTTATGCTTTTGTGTCGGACGAGCTGCGAAAAATTTCCCAAACTGAAATGACGGTTCGAGATCTAGGCCTACTCAGTTAGTTGACTTAGTCACCCGAGCCACCAACTTTTAATTAGTTAAAACCGTTCGGCTCACCGTGTGACATTTCCAATCAAACACTAAACAACCCTAGATCTAGCATTGAGCATTGCCATTATAGTCATTTGTTAGTGAATGCCATTCTAAGTCAGTAATGATAATAATAGTAATAGGAAGCATACAATCAAACGCTTTTCTAAACAACCCTAGATTTAGCTCTACAAAATGCCCAGCTGAGATAGATCTAACATTGACATTAGATCTAGAATCTAGTCATTAATTAGTGAATGCCAATACTCGGTAATAGAGGAAGCTTAAATTTGTTTTACTAATTTAGTATTAGTAATAAGAGTTAGGCTCACTGTGTGCTATTCCAATCAAACTTCAAACAAACTTAGATTTAGCTCTACAAATGCCAGTACATTGCATGCAGTTCCAGTGGACATTAGTTAGTTATAATAAGTGAGGGATTACTAAGAAGGAGATGCAAGCCTAGGCCTAGGTCTAGATTCTAGATCTATATTTATATTTATAATAATTTATATCTAGATATATAGATCTAAGGAGGTCTAGATCTAGATCTAGATCTGGTCTCTCTCCCTCGGGAGACTCTGTGGGTCTTGTTTGGTTCTACACGATACACCATCTAGAGTCTAGATCTAGATCTATACTAGCCTACACTGCCCAGCTTTCAGCTACAATAAACCACCACAGCCATCTGATCATTACCTTAGGTTCTGAATTCAGATCAACAAGGCACAGACAACACGTTCGCAACTGTATGCAGTTTCGCTTTCGAATCAGAGACAACGCGGCTTCCGCTTCCAAATGTTTATGTTTTTTCTATTTCTGAGCACAGACAATGGGTGGTGTGCAATCAACCAGAGAGACAGAGAGACAGAGAGACAGAGAGATAGAGGGAAGAAGAGAAAGAGAGAGTGAGAGACAGAGAGACAAAGAGGGAAGAAAAGAAAGAGAGAGAGAGAGAGAGGGTGAGAGAGAGAAAGAGAGAGACAGAGAGACATAGAGACATAGAGAGAGATAGAGACTGAGAGAGACAAAGAGAGAGAGGCAGATAGAGAGGCAGAGAGAGAGACAGAGGGAAGAAGAGAAAGAGAGACAGAGACAGAGAGACAAAGAGGGAAGAAGAGAAAGAGAGAGAGGGGGGGAGAGAGAAAGAAAAAGAAACAAAGAGAGAATGAGTGGGGAAATGAGAGAGAGAGAGAGAGAGAGAGAGAGAGAGAGAGAGAGAGAGAGAGAGAAAAGAGAGAGAGACAGAGAGAGAAAGAGTGAGAGTGAAGAAATGAGAGAGGGAAAAAGAGAGTGAGTGAGTGAGAGAGAGAGAGAGAGAT
>NW_004799610.1:9271-16608 GCF_000002075.1 Aplysia californica | reverse complement strand
TGTGTGTGTGTGTGTGTGTGTGTGTGTGTGTGTGTGTGTGTGTGTGTGTGTTTGTGTGTGTGGGTTTGTGGATGCGTGAGAACTCACCATCTCCTCGTCGCTGGCAAACGGCTGGGGCTGTTCCTCTCCAGACATGATACTGCGTCCGCGAAGATTCCGAGATCTGGGGAAAGAGAAGGGGGAAAACGGACCTGACCAAAATTGTTGCGGTTACGAGGTCAGAGGGCTTGGAAATGTTATTTAGAATTAATACCTACAGAACGACAGTGACGCAGTCAGTTTGAAAATTGAGGTTCCGTGCGGGGATGTCCGTCCGCACCAAAACTATTTTCGCCCGTGCTGTAGCCCGTCCAACGAAAAGACACGCTTTTTTAAACGGATGACTTGGGACAGATGACATCGATTGTTATCGAGCTACCGTTCCCGGTCTTGTTCCATTTACATCAATATCCGTAAGAAAATAGTTCCGCCTGACTCATATCGAGCAATATTTTATTTTTGCCTCTCAGGAAAAGTGCCCTTCCACACCAATCTGTAATGTTGAAATGAGTATTGCTCGAAAAGACAAAACGGGGTTGTCACGCGTTTAGAGGGCACTCTTTGGGAGAATTAGGGGTCCCGGCCTTATTCCATAGAAATAACACTCGCAATCGGAAACACAAACGGAAGCCGATTAAAAAAGCTGGCTTGAGTTGCCAGGGTCACAATGCCACCCGATGAAGAAAAAAATTAGGATGAAAATATTCTAAATTCGAACGACAAAAAAATACCGAAGACAGCTTTTTTACCCTACTTCCGTTTTTGTTTCCGACTACAAACTCTTAGTGTTATTTCTTTGGAGTTAAGCCGGGACCACTCCTCTCGAAGAATGCCGTTTAGAGAAACAAGGCTAAAAGTAAACGGGATCGAAAGTTATTCGCCAAAAAATCTAGGCCTATGTTTTTGCGCCGGACGAGCGCAGAAAATTTCCCAAACTGAAATGACGGTTCGAGGTCTCCACTTTTTAATTCAAGAATCACTCGCGTTTCTTACTCATGGAATACTGACTTCAAAGTGAACCATTAAAGAGATACATTTATAAATTACAATTTTATTGATCCCAGAGGGGCAGTTTGGTTAACGGTGTCAAACACCGACATTTGCTTAACATTACTGTTGAGTCTAAACTCACTAGATCTGGACCCACTCACTTACTTAGCCATCCGAACCCCCATCTTTTAATTAGTTAAAACCGTTCGGCTCACCGTGCGACATTTCCAATCAACCACTAAACAACCCTAGATCTAGCTGTACAAAGCCAAGTCCTAGCATTAAGCATTGCCATTACTGGCCTTTGTAGAGCTAAATCTAAGTTTGTTTGAAGTTTGATAACTCATTTGTTAGTGAATGCCATTAGTCGGTAATAATATAATAATAGGATTCTCACTCGGTTGACTAAGCCTTTGGCTCACCGAGTGATATTTCCAATCAAACACTTTTCTAAACAGCCCTAGATCTAGCTCTACAAAGTGCCCAGCTCAGATAGATCTAGCATTGCTATTAGATCTTGATCTAGAATCTAGATCTAGATCTAGATCTAGTCATTACTTAGTGAAGCTTTTGTTTTATTAAATAGAAAGTGGCTATTCTCACCCGCCCGGAAGTTCTCGCAGGATCAACTCCTCCCCTCTTCTCTCTCTCTCCGTCTCTTTCTGAATACTGTCTATCGGTGTGGACGATCAAATTGACCAAAACAAAGTTAAAAAATGATGTTAAAACACAAAAGTAAATAAATTTGGTTGTCTACAAAGATGCTACGGCTATTTAACTTTTCGAATCGAGCCGAACTACGCGGGTCGCCATTTTGTTTTGCCCGGAAATTCTCGCGCTACTCCTCTCTCTCTTTCTCTCTCTCTCCACTGCCCACAGACAAAATTGTACGCTTTTAGTAGGCTACAATTGTAATGGAACGTTTGTTCACGGCACAGAATTCTACAATTTTTCTGTTATCACAGTGTAGAAATATGTGGTTTTGCCGGGTGAGAATAGCCACAAGACTCGCCTGCACTATTCTCACTCCGGGTGAGAATAGAGGTGGCCTATTAAATATGGAAGAGGCTAGCCGTACTTAATGACGGCTAGACTGGCAGAAGTACGGCTAGACTCGCAGTCTAGCCGTACTTATTCTTAATATGATGGCTAGACTGACCATTTAACAAAAAAATAGGCCTACTGAATTGTAAATATACATTTTTAGTGTGCAGTACCTACCTAAAGTATTTGCATTTGAGACGAAACCAGGTGCCTTAATGACAGTGTATGTATTTGTATTTTAAACCTCCTGTTTTCTAATGTTAATAGGGCCTAAGATAAGTACGGCTAGACTGGCAGTCTAGTCGTACTTAGCCAGGCTAGCCGTACTTAAGGACGGCTAGACTGTCAGGCTAGCCGTACTTAATATTGATGGCTGAATTGTAAAAGAAATTTTTAGTTTGCAATGCCTAAAGTATTTGTATTTCAGACAAAACAAAAAGGTGCCTTTCTGACTTGCATGCATTTGAACCTGAATAATTACTAGATCTAGATCTAGATCTAGATCTAATGAGACCTGTGTACTTAACAGGCTTGAGTCGATAGGGCCAAACCTAGATCTAAGTACGGCTAGCCACTTCGATTAAATATTAGTTATAAATTAGTATTAGAATCTTCTAGATCTAGATCTAGAAAACTAGATCTAGTATTAGTATTAGGTATTAAGGTTAGGCTCACCGTGTGCTATTCCCATTATACACAAAACCCTAGATTTAGCTCTACAAAGGCCAGTCCTACCCCTGTACACTGCATGCAGTGCCAGTGGTCATAAGTTAGAATCACTACAGTCTACAGACTACATCTATACTAAGTTAGGGACTAAGAGCTAAGAAGTACTAAGAAGGAGAAGCAAGCCTAGCTGTGAGTCTTGTTTGGTTCTACACGACTGATACAACATCTATATCTAGAATCTAGATCTAGATCTAGATCTATACTAGCCTATGCAGTTCCAGTGGACATTAGTTAGTTATAATAAGTTAGGGACTAAGAAGAAGTAAGAAGGAGGGGCAAGCCTAGGCTAGGCCTAGGTCTGGATTCTAAGTCTAGATCTGGTCTCTCTCCCTTGGTTCTAGATCTAGATCTACATGATACAACATCTAGAGTCTAAATCTAGATCTAGATCTATACTAGCCTACACTGCACAGCTTTCAGCTACAATAAACCACCACAGCCATCTGATCATTACCTTAGGTTCTGAATTCAGATCAACAAGGCACAGACAACACGTTCGCAACTGTATGCAGTTTCGCTTTCGACAACGCGGCTTCCGCTTGGCAAATGTTTATGTTTTTCCTAATTTCTGAGCACAAACGAGGGGTGGTGTGCAATCTACCGAAGAAAGGCGATGGAAGCCGTGACTGAACGTAAAAGACCAAGCGAGTTAAATTATAAAATACAGAGAGAGAGAGAGAGAGAGAGAGAAAGAGAGAGAGAGAGAGAGAGAAAGAGAGAGATAGAAAGAGAGAGGGGGGGGAGAGAAAGAGAGAGAGCTAGAGAGAAATATATTGAGAGAGAGACAGAGAGAGAAAGATAGAGAGAGAAATAGAGAGTGAGAGAGCAATAGATAGAGAGAAATAGAGAGAGAGAGAGAGAGAGAGAGAGAGAGAGAGAGATGAGGGGGGGGGGGTAGGTGTATGGGGAGATAACAACTTTCAAACGATTGTCTTTCTCTTTCACGAAGGGTTTGTCCACTGAAATAAAATACGCATACAGTGCGTCTTTATCGAAGAGCGCAGACCTCCGGGACACAACGGGAAGAGCAGATTTGCACACCTCGTCTTTTTTTCTGTGCTTTTGTTCGTCTGTACTTCGGTCTGTAGTGTAATAATGGTTACGGCTGGGTTTTCTTCTTCTTCTTCTTCTTCGTCTTCTTCTTCTTCTTCTTCTTCGTCTTCTTCTTATTCTTCTCCTTCTCCTTCTCCTTCTCCTTCTCCTTCTCCTTCTTCTTACTGCTTCCCCACCACCACTTTCTCTCATATCTCATTTGTAAACAGCTACTAGTATCGATTACTCAATGTACATTACTACTCAAATTTTTTAGCTCCCCGTTAAAAATCTTTAGGCTTAGAACTCAAATTCCCATATTTAGGATAACAAACATAAGTTTTAAGGAACAGAGCCCCGTACAGTGGTTTAAAATGTTTGCAGTGTGAGATATGACGTGCGATTCTTAAATAATCGGGTATCGATATTTGATAATTTCGATAATATACCATTAAACGGTATTTTCAACAAATTTCTTTCTTTCCGATTCATGCCGATTATCAGTGTGTTATAGAGGAAGGTTTTCTGGTTCTAATGACCTAGAGAGAGAGTGAGAGAGAGAGAGAGAGAGAGAGAGAGAGAGAGAGAGAGAGAGAAAGAGAGAAGGAAAAGAGAAGAGAAAGAGAGAGAGAGTGAGAAGAGAAGAGAGAGAGAAGAGAAGAGAAAGAGAAGAGAAGAGAGAGAGCGGAAAGAAAGGGGAAGAGAGAGAGAGAGAGAGAGAGAGAGAGAGAGGGAGAGAGAGAGGGAGAGAGAGAGAGAGAGAGAGAGATAAAGAGGGTGGGTTGGAGCAGAGAGAGGGGGGGAATAGGGGTTATGGGGTGACAACATCTTTGCCCCTTATTTTCAAAATATTTGTTTCTCTTTCACGAAAGGTTTGGCGATGATTTGTATTTTCCGCTAGACTGGAAAAATATACGCCCAAAGTGAGCTTTTTCTATGAGCGCAGACCTACGGGACACACCGGGAAGTGCTGCTGACTCTCTCTCCCTCTCTTTCTCTCTCTCCCCTCTCTTTTTCCTGAGTGTGTGCGTACATGCGTGCAAGCGTGTGTGCATGCGTGCGTGCGTGCGCGCATGCATGCATGTGCGTGTGTTTGTGTGCGTACAATATATGTATATGGCTGTCGCATTGGTCTTTTATCGATAATTTGTCTCACTTATATTATATGAATGTACGAATAAGAAAACAACTCAAGCCCGACTTTCGACTGGAAATGTTTTAATTAAATATACCTATTTCGGGTCGGACTGCCAAGCGCGCGCGAGTGTATGTGTGTGTGTGTGTGTGTGTGTGTGTGTGTGTTGGTGCGTGCGTGTGTGCGGGTTTGAGGATGCGTGAGAACTCACCGTCTCCTCGTCGCTGGCAAACGGCTGGCGCTGCTCCTCTCCGCGAAGATTCCGAGATCGGGGGAAAGAGAAGGGGAAAAATGGACCTGACCAAAACTGTTACGGTTACCAGGTCAGAGGGCTTGGAAACGTTATTTAAAATTAATACCTACAGAACGACACTGACGCAGTCAGTTTAAACATGAGGGACGGAGCGGGGATGTCCGTCGACACCAAAACTATTTTTGCCCGTGCTGTAGCCTGTCCGATGAAAAGACACGATTTTCTTACGGATGACTTGAGACAGACGGCACTGATTGTTAATGTTATCGAGCTACCGTTCCCGGTCTTGTATCAGTTTGTCCCATTTACTTATCAATATCCGTAAGAAAATAGTTCCGCCCGACTCATATCGAGCAATATTCTGGCCTCTCTAAGAAAAGTGCCCTTCCACACCAATCTATAACGTTGAAAAAAGTTTTGCTCGAAAAAACAAAACGGGGTTGTCACTCGTTTAGAGGGCACTCTTCGGGAGAAGTAGTCCCGGCCTAATTCCGTAGAAATAACACTTGCAATCGGAAACAAAAAAGGAAGCCGATTAAAAAATTAATGTGGGAAATATTCTAAACTTGAAGTAAGGGAAAAAAATTACCGAAGACAGCTTTTTTACTCGACTTGTGTTTTTGTTTCTGACTACAAGTCTTAGTGTTATTTCTATGGTGTTAAGCCGGGACCACTTCCCTCGAAGAGTGCCGTTTAGAGAATCTAGGTTAAAAGTAAACGGGATCGAAAGTTATTCGACAAAAAATCTAGGCTTATGCTTTTGTGTCGGACGAGCTGCGAAAAATTTCCCAAACTGAAATGACGGTTCGAGATCTAGGCCTACTCACTTAGTTGATTAGTCACCCGAGCCCCCAACTTTTAATTAGTTAAAACCGTTCGGCTCACTGTGTGACATTTCCAATCAAACACTAAACAGCCCTAGATCTAGCATTGAGCATTGCCATTATAGTCATTTGTTAGTGAATGTCATTTTAAGTCGGTAATGATAATAATAGTAATAGGAAGCTTACTTGGTTGACTAAGCGTTCGACTCACCGTGTGATATACAATCAAACGCTTTTCTAAACAACCCTAGATTTAGCTCTACAAAGTGCCCAGCTGAGATAGATCTAACATTGCCATTAGATCTAGAATCTAGTCATTAATTAGTGAATGCCAATACTCGGTAATAGAGGAAGCTTAAATTTGTTTTACTAAATTAGTATTAGTATTAGTAATTAGGGTTAGGCTCACTGTGTGCTATTCCCATCAAACTTCAAAAAAACTTAGATTTAGCTCTACAAAGGCCAGTACATTGCATGCAGTTCCAGTGGACATTAGTTAGTTATAATAAGTGAGGGACTACTAAGAAGGAAAGGCAAGCCTAGGCCTAGGTCTACATTCTAGATTCTAGATCTATATTTATATTTATAATAATTTATATCTAGATATATAGATCTAAGGAGGTCTAGATCTGGTCTCTCTCCCTCGGGAGACTCTGTGGGTCTTGTTTGGTTCTACACGATACATCATCTAGAGTCTAGATATAGATCTATACTAGTCTACACTGCAAAGCTTTCAGCTACAATAAACCACCACAGCCATCTGATCATTACCTTAGGTTCCGAATTCAGATCAACAAGGCACAGACAACACGTTCGCAACTGTATGCAGTTTCGCTTTCGAATCAGAGACAACGCGGCTTCCGCTTCCAAATGTTTATGTTTTTTCTATTTCTGAGCACAGACGAGGGGTGGTGTGCAATCAACCAGAGAGACAGAGAGATAGAGAGACAGAGAGACAGAGAGACAGAGGGAAGAAGAGAAAGAGAGAGTGAGAGACAGAGAGACAAAGAGGGAAGAAAAGAAAGAGAGAGAGAGGGTGAGAGAGAGAAAGAAAGAGACAGAGAGACATAGAGACAGAGAGAGATAGAGAGAGATAGAGACTGAGAAAGACAAAGAGAGAGAGGCAGAGAGAGAGGCAGAGAGAGAGGCAGAGAGAGAGGCAGAGAGAGAGACAGAGGGAAGAAGAGAAAGAGACAGAGAGACAAAGAGGGAAGAAAAGAAAGAGAGAGAGGGGGGGGGGGAGAGAAAGAAAAAGAAACAAAGAGAGAATGAGTGGGGAAATGAGAGAGAG
>NW_004799610.1:0-9124 GCF_000002075.1 Aplysia californica | reverse complement strand
TGTCTGGGTGTGGGTGTGTGTGTGTGTGTGTGTGTGTGATTGTGTGTGTGTGGGGGGTGGGTATGTGATTGTGTGTGTGTGTGGGGTAGGGGTATGTGATTGTGTGTGTGTGGGGTGCGTGTGTGTGTGTGTGTGTGTGTGTGTGTGTGTGTGTTTGTGTGTGTGTGTTTGTGTGTGTGGGTTTGTGGATGCGTGACAACTCACCATCTCCTCGTCGCTGGCAAACGGCTGGGGCTGTTCCTCTCCAGACATGATACTGCCTCCGCGAAGATTCCGAGATCTGGGGAAACAGAAGGGGGAAAACGGACCTGACCAAAATTGTTGCGGTTACGAGGTCAGAGGGCTTGGAAACGTTATTTAAAATTAATACCTACAGAACGACAGTGACGCAGTCAGTTTAAAAATTGAGGTTCCGTGCGGGGATGTCCGTCCGCACCAAAACTATTTTCGCCCGTGCTGTAGCCCGTCCAACGAAAAGACACGCTTTTTTTAACGGATGACTTGGGACAGATGACATCCATTGTTATCGAGCTACCGTTCCCGGTCTTGTTCCATTTACATCAATATACGTAAGAAAATAGTTCCGCCTGACTCATATCGAGCAATATTTTATTCTGGCCTCTCAAGAAAAGTGCCCTTCCACACCAATCTGTAACGTTGAAAGAAGTATTGCTCGAAAAGACAAAACGGGGTTGTCACGCGTTTAGAGGGCACTCTTTGGGAGAATTAGGGGTCCCGGCCTTATTCCATAGAAATAACACTCGCAATCGGAAACCAAACGGAAGCCGATTAAAAAAGCTGGCTTGAGTTGCCAGGGTCACAATGCCACCCGATGAAGAAAAAAATCAGGATGAAAATATTCTAAATTCGAACGACAAAAAAATACCGAAGACAGCTTTTTTACCCTACTTCCGTTTTTGTTTCCGACTACAAACTCTTAGTGTTATTTCTTTGGAGTTAAGCCGGGACCAGTCCTCTCGAAGAATGCCGTTTAGAGAAACGAGGCTAAAAGTAAACGGGATCGAAAGTTATTCGCCAAAAAATCTAGGCCTATGTTTTTGCGTCGGACGAGCGCAGAAAATTTCCCAAACTGAAATGACGGTTCGAGGTCTCCACTTTTTAATTCAAGAATCACTCACGTTTCTTACTCATGGAATACTGACTTCAAAGTGAACCATTAAAGAGATACATTTATAAATTACAATTTTATTGATCCCAGAGGGGCAGTTTGGTTAACGGTGTCAAACACCGACATTTGCTTAACATTACTGTTGAGTCTAAACTCACTAGATCTGGACCCACTCACTTACTTAGCCATCCGAGCCCCCATCTTTTAATTAGTTAAAACCGTTCGGCTCACCGTGCGACATTTCCAATCAACCACTAAACAACCCTAGATCTAGCTGTACAAAGCCAAGTCCTAGCATTAAGCATTGCCATTACTGGCCTTTGTAGAGCTAAATCTAAGTTTGTTTGAAGTTTGATAACTCATTTGTTAGTGAATGCCATTAGTCGGTAATAATATAATAATAGGATTCTCACTCGGTTGACTAAGCCTTTGGCTCACCGAGTGATATTTCCAATCAAACACTTTTCTAAACAGCCCTAGATCTAGCTCTACAAAGTGCCCAGCTCAGATAGATCTAGCATTGCTATTAGATCTTGATCTAGAATCTAGATCTAGATCTAAATCTAGTCATTACTTAGTGAAGCTTTTGTTTTATTAAATAGAAAGTGGCTATTCTCACCCGCCCGGAAGTTCTCGCAAGATCAACTCCTCCCCTCTTCTCTCTCTCTCCGTCTCTTTCTGAATACTGTCTATCGGTGTGGACGATCAAATTGACCAAAACAAAGTTAAAAAATGATGTTAAAACACAAAAGTAAATAAATTTGGTTGTCTACAAAGATGCTACGGCTATTTAACTTTTCGAATCGAGCCGAACTACGCGGGTCGCCATTTTGTTTTGCCCTGAAATTCTCGCGCTACTCCTCTCTCTCTTTCTCTCTCTCTCCACTGCCCACAGACAAAATTGTACGCTTTTAGTAGGCTACAATTGTAATGGAACGTTTGTTCACGGCACAGAATTCTACAATTTTTCTGTTATCACAGTGTAGAAATATGTGGTTTTGCCGGGTGAGAATAGCCACAAGACTCGCCTGCACTATTCTCACTCCGGGTGAGAATAGAGGTGGCCTATTAAATATGGAAGAGGCTAGCCGTACTTAATGACGGCTAGACTGGCAGAAGTACGGCTAGACTCGCAGTCTAGCCGTACTTATTCTTAATATGATGGCTAGACTGACCATTTAACAAAAAAATAGGCCTACTGAATTGTAAATATACATTTTTAGTGTGCAGTACCTACCTAAAGTATTTGCATTTGAGACGAAACCAGGTGCCTTAATGACAGTGTATGTATTTGTATTTTAAACCTCCTGTTTTCTAATATTAATAGGGCCTAAGATAAGTACGGCTAGACTGGCAGTCTAGTCGTACTTAGCCAGGCTAGCCGTACTTAAGGACGGCTAGACTGTCAGGCTAGCCGTACTTAATATTGATGGCTGAATTGTAAAAGAAATTTTTAGTTTGCAATGCCTAAAGTATTTGTATTTCAGACAAAACAAAAAGGTGCCTTTCTGACTTGCATGCATTTGAACCTGAATAATTACTAGATCTAGATCTAGATCTAGATCTAGATCTAATGAGACCTGTGTACTTAACAGGCTTGAGTCGATAGGGCCAAACCTAGATCTAAGTACGGCTAGACTCTCAGTCTAGCCGTACTTAAGTACGGCTAGCCACTTCGATTAAATATTAGTTATAAATTAGTATTAGAATCTTCTAGATCTAGATCTAGATCTAATGAGACCTGTGTACTTAACAGGCTTGAGTCGATAGGGCCAAACCTAGATCTAAGTACGGCTAGACTCTCAGTCTAGCCGTACTTAAGTACGGCTAGCCACTTCGATTAAATATTAGTTATAAATTAGTATTAGAATCTTCTAGATCTAGATCTAGATCTAGATCTAGATCTAGATCTAGTATTAGTATTAGTATTAGGTATTAAGGTTAGGCTCACTGTGTGCTATTCCCATTATACACAAAACCCTAGATTTAGCTCTACAAAGGCCAGTCCTACCCCTGTACACTGCATGCAGTGCCAGTGGTCATAAGTTAGAATCACTACAGTCTACAGACTACATCTAGATCTATACTAAGTTAGGGACTAAGAGCTAAGAAGTACTAAGAAGGAGAAGCAAGCCTAGCTGTGAGTCTTGTTTGGTTCTACACGACTGATACAACATCTATATCTAGAATCTAGATCTAGATCTAGATCTATACTAGCCTATGCAGTTCCAGTGGACATTAGTTAGTTATAATAAGTTAGGGACTAAGAAGAAGTAAGAAGGAGGGGCAAGCCTAGGCCTAGGTCTGGATTCTAGGTCTAGATCTGGTCTCTCTCCCTTGGTTCTAGATCTACATGATACAACATCTAGAGTCTAAATCTAGATCTAGATCTATACTAGCCTACACTGCACAGCTTTCAGCTACAATAAACCACCACAGCCATCTGATCATTACCTTAGGTTCTGAATTCAGATCAACAAGGCACAGACAACACGTTCGCAACTGTATGCAGTTTCGCTTTCGACAACGCGGCTTCCGCTTGGCAAATGTTTATGTTTTTCCTAATTTCTGAGCACAAACGAGGGGTGGTGTGCAATCTACCGAAGAAAGGCGGAGGAAGCCGTGACTGAACGTAAAAGACCAAGCGAGTTAAATTATAAAATACAGAGAGAGAGAGAAAGAGAGAGAGAGAGAGAGAGAGAGAAAGAGAGAGATAGAAAGAGAGAGGGGGGAGAGAAAGAGAGAGAGCTAGAGAGAAAGATATTGAGAGAGAGACAGAGAGAGAAAGAGAGAGAAAGATAGAGAGAGAAATAGAGAGAGAGAGCAATAGATAGAGAGAAAGAGAGAGAGAGAGAGAGAGAGAGAGAGAGAGAGAGAGAGAGAGAGAGAGATGAGGGGGGGGGTAGATGTATGGGGAGATAACAACTTTCAAACGATTGTCTTTCTCTTTCACGAAGGGTTTGTCCACTGAAATAAAATACGCACACAGTGCGTCTTTATCGAAGAGCGCAGACCTCCGGGACACACCGGGAAGAGCAGATTTGCACACCTCGTCTTTTTTTCTGTGCTTTTGTTCGTCTGTACTTCGGTCTGTAGTGTAATAATGGTTAAGGCTGGCTTTTCTTCTTCTTCTTCTTCTTCGTCTTCTTCTTCTTCTTCTTCTTCGTCTTCTTCTTCTTCTTCTCCTTCTCCTTCTCCTTCTCCTTCTCCTTCTTCTTCTTCTTACTGCTTCCCCACCACCACTTTCTCTCATCTCTCATTTGTAAACAGCTACTAGTATCGATTACTCAATGTACATTACTACTCAAATTTTTTAGCTCCCCGTTAAAAATCTTTAGGCTTAGAACTCAAATTCCCATATTTAGGATAACAAACATAAGTTTTAAGGAACAGAGCCCCGTACAGTGGTTTAAAATGTTTGCAGTGTGAGATATGACGTGCGATTCTTAAATAATCGGGTATCGATATTTGATAATTTCGATAATATACCATTAAACGGTATTTTCAACAAATTTCTTTCTTTCCGATTCATGCCGATTATCAGTGTGTTATAGAGGAAGGTTTTCTGGTTCTAATGACCTAGAGAGAGAGTGAGAGAGAGAGAGAGAGAGAGAGAGAGAGAGAGAGAGAGAGAGAAAGAGAGAAGGAAAAGAGAAGAGAAAGAGAGAGAGAGTGAGAAGAGAAGAGAGAGAGAAGAGAAGAGAAAGAGAAGAGAAGAGAAGAGAGAGAGCGGAAAGAAAGGGGAAGAGAGAGAGAAAGAGAGAGAGAGAGAGAGGGAGAGAGAGAGAGAGAGAGAGAGAGAGATAAAGAGGGTGGGTTGGAGCAGAGAGAGGGGGGGATTAGGGGTTATGGGGTGACAACATCTTTGCCCCTTATTTTCAAAATATTTTTTTCTCTTTCACGAAAGGTTTGGCGATGATTTGTATTTTCCGCTAGACTGGAAAAATATACGCCCAAAGTGAGCTTTTTCTATGAGCGCAGACCTACGGGACACACCGGGAAGTGCTGCTGACTCTCTCTCCCTCTCTTTCTCTCTCTCCCCTCTCTCTTTTTCCTGAGTGTGTGCGTACATGCGTGCAAGCGTGTGTGCATGCGTGCGTGCGTGCGCGCATGCATGCATGTGCGTGTGTTTGTGTGCGTACAATATATGTATATGGCTGTCGCATTGGTCTTTTATCGATAATTTGTCTCACTTATATTATATGAATGTACGAATAAGAAAACAACTCAAGCCCGACTTTCGACTGGAAATGTTTTAATGAAATATACCTATTTCGGGTCGGACTGCCAAGCGCGCGCGAGTGTATGTGTGTGTGTGTGTGTGTGTGTGTGTGTGTGTGTGTTGGTGCGTGCGTGTGTGCGGGTTTGAGGATGCGTGAGAACTCACCGTCTCCTCGTCGCTGGCAAACGGCTGGCGCTGCTCCTCTCCGCGAAGATTCCGAGATCGGGGGAAAGAGAAGGGGAAAAATGGACCTGACCAAAACTGTTACGGTTACCAGGTCAGAGGGCTTGGAAACGTTATTTAAAATTAATACCTACAGAACGACACTGACGCAGTCGGTTTAAACATGAGGGACGGAGCGGGGATGTCCGTCGACACCAAAACTATTTTTGCCCGTGCTGTAGCCTGTCCGATGAAAAGACACGATTTTCTTACGGATGACTTGAGACAGACGGCACCGATTGTTAATGTTATCGAGCTACCGTTCCCGGTCTTGTATCAGTTTGTCCCATTTACATATCAATATCCGTAAGAAAATAGTTCCGCCCGACTCATATCGAGCAATATTCTGGCCTCTCTAAGAAAAGTGCCCTTCCACACCAATCTATAACGTTGAAAAAAGTTTTGCTCGAAAAGACAAAACGGGGTTGTCACTCGTTTAGAGGGCACTCTTCGGGAGAAGTAGTCCCGGCCTTATTCCGTAGAAATAACACTTGCAATCGGAAACAAAAAAGGAAGCCGATTAAAAAATTAATGTGGGAAATATTCTAAACTTGAAGTAAGGAAAAAAAATTACCGAAGACAGCTTTTTTACTCGACTTGTGTTTTTGTTTCTGACTACAAGTCTTAGTGTTATTTCTATGGTGTTAAGCCGGGACCACTTCCCTCGAAGAGTGCCGTTTAGAGAATCTAGGTTAAAAGTAAACGGGATCGAAAGTTATTCGACAAAAAATCTAGGCTTATGCTTTTGTGTCGGACGAGCTGCGAAAAATTTCCCAAACTGAAATGACGGTTCGAGATCTAGGCCTACTCACTTAGTTGACTTAGTCACCCGAGCCCCCAACTTTTAATTAGTTAAAACCGTTCGGCTCACCGTGTGACATTTCCAATCAAACACTAAACAACCCTAGATCTAGCATTGAGCATTGCCATTATAGTCATTTGTTAGTGAATGCCATTCTAAGTCGGTAATGATAATAATAGTAATAGGAAGCATACAATCAAACGCTTTTCTAAACAACCCTAGATTTAGCTCTACAAAGTGCCCAGCTGAGATAGATCTAACATTGCCATTAGATCTAGAATCTAGTCATTAATTAGTGGATGCCAATACTCGGTAATAGAGGAGGCTTAAATTTGTTTTACTAAATTAGTATTAGTAATAAGGGTTAGGCTCACTGTGTGCTATTCCCATCAAACTTCAAACAAACTTAGATTTAGCTCTACAAAGGCCAGTACATTGCATGCAGTTCCAGTGGACATTAGTTAGTTATAATAAGTTAGGGACTACTAAGAAGGAGAGGCAAGCCTAGGCCTAGGTCTACATTCTAGATCTATATTTATATTTATAATAATTTATATCTAGATATATAGATCTAAGGAGGTCTAGATCTGGTCTCTCTCCCTCGGGAGACTCTGTGGGTCTTGTTTGGTTCTACACGATACACCATCTAGAGTCTAGATCTAGATCTATACTAGTCTACACTGCAAAGCTTTCAGCTACAATAAACCACCACAGCCATCTGATCATTACCTTAGGTTCCGAATTCAGATCAACAAGGCACAGACAACACGTTCGCACTGTATGCAGTTTCGCTTTCGAATCAGAGACAACGCGGCTTCCGCTTCCAAATGTTTATGTTTTTTCTATTTCTGAGCACAGACGAGGGGTGGTGTGCAATCAACCAGAGAGACAGAGAGACAGAGGGAAGAAGAGAAAGAGAGAGTGAGAGACAGAGAGACAAAGAGGGAAGAAAAGAAAGAGAGAGAGAGGGTGAGAGAGAGAAAGAAAGAGACAGAGAGACATAGAGACAGAGAGAGATAGAGAGAGATAGAGACTGAGAAAGACAAAGAGAGAGAGGCAGAGAGAGAGGCAGAGAGAGAGAGACAGAGGGAACAAGAGAAAGAGACAGAGAGACAGAGAGACAAAGAGGGAAGAAAAGAAAGAGAGAGAGGGGGGGAGAGAGAAAGAAAAAGAAACAAAGAGAGAATGAGTGGGGAAATGAGAGAGAGAGAGAGAGAGAAAGAGAGAGAGAGAGAGAGAGAGAGAGAGAGAGAGAGAGAGAGAAAAGAGAGAGAGACAGAGAGAGAAAGAGTGAGAGTGAAGAAATGAGAGAGGGAAAAAGAGAGTGAGTGAGTGAGAGAGAGAGAGAGAGAGAGAGAGAGAGAGAGAGAGAGAGAGAGAGAGAGAAAGAGAGAGTGGGTGGAGATTGAGTTGGCGGGGATTAAGGGGGTATGACAAGACAACGACTTAATGTGCCTCTCACTTTCAAACGATGTTGGTGACTGAAACAAATTACGCACAATGTGAGCCTTTTTCTATGAGCGCAGAACTCCGGGACACACCGAAGATTTAGATCTAGACTAAGAACTAAGAAGGAGAGGCAAGCCTAGGCTTAGTCCGAGGTCTAGATCCAGATCTAGATGTAGTCTCTCTCCTTCAGGAGACTCTGTAAGTCTTGTTTGGTTCTACGCGATACATTATCTAGATCTAGAGCTATACTACACTGACCAGCTTTTAGCTACGATAAAATACAACAGCTATCTAATCATTACCTTATGTTCTGAATCCAGATCAAGGCCCAGATCTACAACACGTTCCCCAGAGATATCCAGTTTCGCTTTCGCGCCACAGGCACGATGGCTGCCGAGGTCAACTTCAGCTTCCGATTTTTGTTTTTAATTTCTGTGCACAAAAGAGAGGTGGTAAGCAACAAACCTAACAAAACCGATAAAAGCCGTAACTGGACGCGACAGAGAAAGTAAGAGATAGATCTACAATATATACAGAGAGAGAGAGAGAGAGAGAGAGAGAGAGAGAGAGAGAGAGAGAGAGAGAGAGAGAGAGACAGACAGACAGACAGACAGACAGACAGACAGACAGACAGACAGACAGACAGACAGACAGACAGACAGACACACAGTCACACAGCACAGAGAAAGAGACAGAGAGAGAGAAAGAGAGAGAGACAGTGAGAGAGAGAGAGAAAGACTGAGAGAGAAGAAATAAGAGATGGGAAAAAGAGAGAGAGAGACATAAAGAGAGGGACAGAGAAATAGAAAGAGGGAAGAAGAGAAAGACAGAGAGGGAGTGAGAGAGAAAGAGAGGATGAGATGAGAAATGAGCGAGAGAAAGAGAGAGTGAAGAGAGTGAGAGAGAAAGACTGAGAGAAACGAAATGAGAGAGGGAAAAAAAAGAGAGAGAAAGACAGAGAGAGAGATAGACAAAGAAAGAGATAGAGCTGGGGAGGGGGGGGGGTGAGGGGGGGGGGGGGTAGGGGGTATGGGGAGACTTAATGGGTATTTCACTTTCAAGGGATGTTGACGACTGAAACAAAAAACGCCCACAGGGGGCCTTTATCTATGAGCGCAGACCTCCGGGACACACCGGGAAGCGCCGATTTTTACACCCCGGCCTTTTCTTCCTCTTCCTCTTCCTCTTCTTCCTCTTCTTCTTCTTCTTCTTCTTCTTCTTCTTCTTCCTCCTCTTCTTCTTCCTCTTCTTCCTCCTCTTCCTCTTCCTCTTCTTCTTCTTCCTCATCATCTTCCTCATC
>NW_004799609.1:9091-10335 GCF_000002075.1 Aplysia californica | reverse complement strand
CAGTATTAGTACCGGCACCAGATTGGTTACCTCATTTTTCTGGGCATTTTAAAAACTTTTGTACATAGGTTTATAATTCTTAATAAACCTGGTTTGCTCGGGGAAAAGTTGTCACAGTAACTTATTAAAACATCTAAAATTTCGTGATCTCTTGTTCTTTTATTCACTGAAGGAGAAATAAAACAGATTTGTTCCTGCTAGTACAGGGGAATGAGGTTGGATGTGCCATTCCCCCTTTTCCCCTGTTTGCACACCATATAATATAATCCCAGTGTTCAATTTAACCACATTCCTTGTCTAGTTTGTGTTATCGTTTGGAATAAAAGTAAAGTACAGCCCCCCCCCTCCCCCTTAACCACCAATATCGAAGCGCTTGACCTAGTGCGCAGCATCTGGGTCACTCGTTGAGCCTCCTCAGTGAGTTGTTGATAGTTACAGTTACACTGTTGTGACTTCCAGGAACATGAAACAGCAAGCTGTAATCCTCGTGTTTCGAAAAAAAAGGAAAGGAGGGTGGTTGGGGATGGGGGTGGGGTGAATGTGGGGTGGGTTGGTGGTGGGGGGAGGGTGTACTTTTATTGTACCAGTTTAAGTGGAAGGAAAGTCAGTAGCCCGCTCATTATTGATTGCTCTGTCCTTGTTTAGATTTTGAATTGCATTGTAATTTATTGTAGTGTTGACATGGCAGTTTATTTATTGAAGATGTGCTGTGTTGAAATGTCCGTATTTTATCAAAGAGTCTGTCTAAGATAGGTCACTCTCTCCACCATTTCTGCACTCTGAAATCGAAGAAACCACTGGTTTTAATGAGAACGTTTTGTTCCATTTCTCCAATAGAATTTAATGCTGCTGTTGGAATTTTGAAAAAATCTTTGTTTATATTAATAAAGGCAGGAGTGGCCCATCTTAAGGCACACTCTTTGGTATTATCACGCCGAGAAAAAAAATAAAACGATTATAGAAACTACATAAGTGTTCCTCGTTTTTGTCATTGTTCTTTTGAGTCTTATAAAGTTATGAAGCTTCTCAAATTAGACCCCCCCCGGCGGTGCTACTGACTGAAGTGTCTGTTTAGGCCATTCCCAAAGGGGAGACATTAATCTGTTCTTATGCACAGTATAATTGCAAATGGGCTGATTCATCAATGTCATGCTCATAACTGTGCCTGAACTGCAACAGGGAACTGCTGCTTTTTCTTTCCTAATCCTTACTATCGTCATTTTTCCTCTACTTCTTTTTTATGT
>NW_004799609.1:5185-8076 GCF_000002075.1 Aplysia californica | reverse complement strand
GGAGTGAGGAATAATTCAGAGCGTTAAGGGGCGATAAGCTGGTCACAGAATAGGTACCTCTACTGGGTGTATTGGGCGAGAGGGGTAAGAGAGATGGGGAGAGAGGGAGAGAGAAAGAGGGAGAGAGGGAGAGAGAAAGAGGGAGAGAGAGAGAGAGAGAGAGGGAGGGAGAGGGAGAGAGAGGAAGAGAGGGAGAAAGAGGGACAGAGATATATAGAGATATAGAGAGAAATGGAGACACAGGGGGAGACAGAGAATTAGGGATAGAGAGAGAGGAACATATATATATATATACACACAGAGAGAAATAGGCAGATTTACAGACAGATAGACGGATCGACAAATAGACAGCCAGACAGACAGGCAAAAACACACTTATATACTCATCATAATACTGAGGTGCCCCCAAGAGTAAGAAAACCAGTCCTATGAGATCCCTGTGCTCTGTGTGCTGGGTTCCGGAAGGTTCCGAGTTCAGTTCTTGTTGTCTGCCACCATAAAGTGAGAATACTTGTTGGGGTTGTGAACCGCCAGCGTGTTACTGACGCGCGGAGAATTTCCGCCCGCGTGACTGCCGTCGCCTCCGCCTACGTTGAGAGAGGTGATGTGCGACCAACAAGTGTAGTCGTTGAGTCGCCCATCCAGTTTAAGGTCGCGGTTCGAATCCAGGCCGCCCTCCCCAACTCCCATGAAGCTGCACTTATTGTTGTCGCCGCCACTCTCGCGCGCGGCAAACTGACGCCTCCTCACCATCACGCCGACCACGACGCCGACGACCACGCAGCAGATAACGACCGCCGCGGAGAGCGAGACGGCCACGGCAGCCGACGGGTTCAATCCGCCGCGCTCCTCCTCAGAACTCGCGACATCTCCACCGCCTGTCTCCCTCAACATCGCCGCAGTCTCCGCCGCCGCCGCCGCTGGCTTTTTTTCTCCGCCGCCAGCAGTCCCGGCGTCCCCGTCGTCGCTGGAGGAAAGCATCTCTTGTTCTGCCGCTGGGCGTGAAGCTGCCGCCGCTGCCGCCGCCGGCTGGAGCAGGGGTTGGAGAATGCGTTCGGCTTCGTCTTGAGAGACAATAATATTATCTCCATCATCATCATCATCATCATCATCATCATCATCATCATCATCATCATCATCGTCATCATCATCGGTCTCCCTCCAGTGTGCTGTTCGCAGTACGAATACTCCCTTCTCCTCCACCACCTCCCCCTCATCCTTCCCTCTGCCGCTGCCACGCGCGTCATTCCGCCCGGCGGACGATTCCTTATCGCTCTCAGCTGCGGCCGCTTTCTCCCCGCTCGTCTGCGTGCTTGTGGGAGGCGGGCTGCTCTCTGAACCTGTCTGTGACGACGGCTCGGCGTGCATAGGCCCCCTGTGGTGGGTGAGGAGAATCAGCGCCTCTGTAGTTTTCCACGCTTTACTTTTGTCATCATCATCGTCGTCTGTCTCAGCTGAGCTAGAGGAGGACGAGCTGGTGGGTGGTGGGTTGTTGGTGGGTGGAGGGTGGTTGGTGGTTGGTGGGTGGTTGGTGGGTGGTGGGTTGACAGGTAGTGGGTCGGTGAGTCGTGGGTGGTTGGTGGGCGGTGGGCTAGTGGTGGTAGGAGAGGCCAGGGCGTGGGCAGGCGTGGGGCTGTGCGGGAAAAGCGAAGGCATGAAGAGATCCTCAGACCACATGATGTGTGGCGGTAAAGCGGGGCTGGGGTTAGGCGGGGAAACCCCAAACCCCTCCCATCCGGAGATCCCCAGGAGCCAGGGTGGGGCGGGGCTGGAACTGGGGCTAGGGCTGGGGCTGGGGCTCTGTAGCCCCGCGGTGGGAGCCCTGTCAGACAGCCCCCTGGGTAGCCCTCTGAGCAAGGGGTTGTGGTAGCGTAACTCCCAGATGCCGCTCTGCCACACGTTCTGGAAGGAGTCCTGGGGAAACATGGCCGGGAACAGGTCGTCGGCAGGTGGGGCTTGAGTGCTGGTGGCGGGGTCAGGGTCCGGTCCGTGGGTTGCCAGGGCCAGTGGACGCAGGCCTCCACTAAAAAACGGGATGATGGCTGAAAACGACGATAATTATTGGGGCGCGTGCGAGCGGAAAAAGGCCGCGCGGTGTGGCTAGGCTAGCTACAACAAGAGTCCAACCCGCTACCAGAGACCTAGCAATGTTAACAATGCTAGGTCTCTGCTGCTACTTCTACGTCACGAGAAAACTAGGACTTGTTTTTAAGACGGCCGCTCAATGTCGAGGAGGAAAGAGGCTGTCTAAGATAGGTGGATAGTACAATTAAAATGTAAAACAGACGCAACAGGGAGTTGGGAAATAGCCGTTTGTACAGGTGATTGTCTTATAAGGTGGCTGTTAGTACAGGTGGTTGTCTTATAAGGTGGCTGTTTGTACAGATGGTTGTCTTATAAGGTGGCCGTTTTTACAGGTGACTGTCTTGTAATGTGGCCGTTTGTACAGGTGACTGTCCTATAAGGCGGCCGTTTGTACAGGTGATTGTCTTATAAGGTGGCCGTTTGTACAGGTAATTGTCTTATAAGGAGGCGTTTGTAAGGGTGATTGTTTTATGAGGTGGCCGTTTGTACAGGTGATTGTTTCTTTAACCCCTTCAATGTCGCAGGTAAATATAAGACACATGTGCCGGGGGAAATCCCAAGAACCAAGACGGCTCTAGGGTGACCCCACTCTATCTCCCATATTTTTTTAATTTATTAATATTTCCTAATGAATTTCTGCATGCACGTTCTACAACGAACCACGTTTCTATTGATATAATTTTAGGGGGATTTCATTGAGAGATAGATGGAGAAACGTTGGAGTTAGTAACATGATGCCAAAAACAACACCACCAAACAACATAAAACAACACACGTTCGAGTTATGATAAACTGAGACCCCCCCC
>NW_004799609.1:0-1051 GCF_000002075.1 Aplysia californica | reverse complement strand
GAACGAAGGAGCAAACCACACCAGAGCACCCGCCAACCTCCCACAACAAGGTTTTATCGGATATTTCAGTGGTACGATCGAATCACAAATGCTCTCAACTGTGGGAAAGAACAAGGTCAGTAAAAGAAGACATACAGGTGAAGAAATTAATGGAGATAGATTCGGCACACCCTGAGGAGACCCCCCGATAAGCATCATCAGATAGGCTTTGACGTGGAATCCACGTGAGCGCCGACAAAATTAACCAAAAAAAGTTTTTCTCAACTTTCTCTATTTGAAGTTGTATGCATAATTTTACTGACAAACAGTAGACACATTTGGCTGAAATCTTACCCTGGTTCTTCCTGCGAATTTTTACGTCAATCACTATGATAATATTCTACCGGTTGTAAACAGCATAGGTGTTTCGACGCGGTGAAATCAGTCGCTCGTCAATTTTTTAGCATTTGGAGTTGTTGATACCATCTGAAGGATTATTCTTTTGATATGCTTTCAAATGAAAAAAAAATCTATCAAACCTTAATAGAAGTCGAGATATTTGCGATTGAAGGAGGTGAGGTAGTCTGGTTTCAGTGGTAAAATTAATAAGAAAATGACCGCAAAATTTTGGTAACTTCAGTAGCTTAAGAGTCCTTGAAAACTTGAAAATTGCACATTTTCTGCCTTTAAACAACGTTTTTAAGTAAAATGCACATGGAAATGGGTTTTCACATGAACATAAAAGGTGTTTAGCCAAAAATAAACCCAAAAACATTTCGATAAAAATTGGCAAACTGGTGGAAAAATCCCTTTTTCTTCTATTTCGTTATTTTGGCGAGTACCTGATTTCCGCCGCACTATGCCTAATAGACAACTAGAGAATCCAACTGTCTGTGCAGGAAGACACAGAACGCATGATCATTCTAGTTTCTGGTCGCAGAAAGTGACAGAACAATAATTACTTAATTCTCTTTTCTCTACTTCTCTATGCATCATCATCATCATCATCATCATCATCATCATCATCATCATCATCATCATCATCATCATCATCATCATCATCATCATCATC
>NW_004799608.1:8365-10380 GCF_000002075.1 Aplysia californica | reverse complement strand
GAGAGAGAGAGAAGAAAAAGGAGAAAAGAGAAATCGGGACAGAAAGGAGCAAGTGGGTGGGTGGGGGTGTCCTCGCCTGGGCAGAGAAGACAGATGTTGGAGCACCGTTGTGTTGCACAGCAAGTGATCAGGAGTGACCAGAGGGTCAGCAAATGAAGAGGAAGGAGGGGAAGGGGTGAAAAGGAGGGAAGGGAGGATTGAAGGGGGGAGAGGGGAGGAAGGCAGGAAGAGAGGAGGAAAGGAGAAGAGAAAGGGTGGAGGGGAGGGGGGAAAAGTGGGAGGGGTGGAGTAATAAACGAAGGGAGGCGGGGAGGAAGGGAGGAAGAGAGGAGGAGAGGAGGGGAGGAAGGTTAGGGAAAGACGAGGAGAGGAAAGGAGATATGCTGCAAGTGGTAGAGTGGAGGACGGGAGGGTTTGAAGAGGAGAAACGGGGGAAGGAAGGAAGGTAGTAAGAGGAAAAGAGAGGAATGGGGACGAAGATGGGGCGGAGGAGGGGCGGAGGGGCAGGTTGGAGGGAGGAGGGGAACGCACATTACACGGAGACTCTGGAGTGGCGACCACTTTGAGCTATGTCATTATGCCCGTCTTCCCGTGGCTAGCTCTTCCGGTTCTGCGCACCGCTCCTAAATGACACACATCCACGGATGTTAGAGGGAGAAAAAAAACCCCCAAACAAAACACACACACACTCACACACACACACACACACACACACACACACACACACACACACACACACACAAACACAAACACAAACATGCAAACACAAACACACTCATACACAAGGAATTTCCCGGGCGCTACATTTTTGGAAGTGGGTGGTCGGCGGGTGCTCTGGTGTGGTTTTCTTCTTCTTTCCTATCGAACATATATCGTCCTTATCTCCCCTTCTTCTTTTTTTATGTTTGTTACTCTCTTGTAACACCTTTAATCTTCTGGCGCTCATATGACCTTATGCAGTTGCGAGCGCCGTAAAACCTCTACTAAAAAAAACCCCAAACACTTTTATTGACTAATCAAAGTGGCGTCGGTAGTCTTGTGGTCAAGTTACCGGACTAAGAAGCAACATACACATCAAAACCACCACCAAAAGCCCCAAAGGTTAATCAGTCTGAACGTCTTGAGAGTCAAGTGCTTTCTCTGAACTGAACTCTCAACTCTACAACAACACTCCCAAGCCCCCCCCCCCTTTTTCCACCGCACACTCTTCTTCCACGCCTCTTCCCCTTGCCCCTTTTTAAGACACCTAAATCTACGTCATGTCGGTCAGTCAGAGTAAGAAAAGTGACCAGTCTGTGGCCGGGGATCTTCGGACAGTGTAATCATTCCCCTGGTGCCAGGGTTAGCCGTTGTGGGTGGAGACTTAGTCAGGAACAGAACCGGGTAGGAGAAATCGTTGAATCCCTTTTTGTTCTTCTTTTTATTGAACGGTATTTCGATAATTATTTTGTCGCCTATTGGAGTGTCATCAGAGACAAAGAGGAGATAAGAGTAGAGAAAAAAGAAAGAGAAACGAATAACGAGAGTGAGAGAAAGAAAGAAAGAGAGAGATACAAAGTCTAAAGTAGGAGTAAACCACGAAAATCTTGACTTGATGGCTGGTGTTATTCGATTACAGTTTTCGAATGTTTTTAGCGTTTTCCCCGCCTGTCCGTCAGCAGTATTTGCTATCTATTCAATATACCCTATTCATATCACTATTCACTCCGCATGCGTTTTCACACATGCAGTACACACGATACAATTCGCATCACGACTCAAAATTCTTCGAATTTCAAACAAGGGAACGGGAGCTATAATCTGCCTGATTATTACAGTGGAGTCCACTTATAACGAGTCCGGAAAAAACGAGAAGTCTGTTATAAAGACACTATTCTAAAACCCCGTTTTTTTCTCCTCTTTACCTTTGTAAATAAAATACTGCTATAGCGCTATCAGACAAATAAGAGAGTCGGTTAAAGCGGAATATTGCTGCTGCTGTGCACAGTGCATAGGCCAATTATAATAACGTAAAA
>NW_004799608.1:4882-7179 GCF_000002075.1 Aplysia californica | reverse complement strand
TCACACACACACACACACACACACAAATACACTCACTCACTCACTCTTAGAGTCTTATGGTGGAGTAAAAAAGGCACTTTGCAATCGCAGGGGGCAGGAGTCGCAAGGTTGATTCCAGTGTGAAGAGAAAGTTAAGTTCCCGAGTTCCTCGATCTTTCTGTTGGGCTCTTGTACCCCTTCTCATAGTCATCACAGAATGCAAAACAACAACAAAAACAGAAGAGTAAACATATCAAAGACACCGATAGTCGAACCTGTTCTCCTTCTGTCCTGTATAAGACAATCACCTCAACAAACAGCAACTGTTTCATGTACTCAGCAGTGTGTTATCTTTGTTGTTTTTTTTATATGTGTCACGACATGGTGGAAGCAACCGCTCGTCAATTTTTGGAATCTTGAGTTACTGGTATCATCTTAAATATAGTTCGTTTGACCATATTTTGAAGAAAAAAATACACACCTATCTTGGACAGAAGTTGGGATATTTGAGATTGAAGGAGATCGGCGTCGCCTGGTTTCAGAGGTCAAATTAACGAGAAAATAGCTGCCAAAGTGTGGTGAGTTCCTTAGCTTGAGAGTCCTTGGAAACTGAAAATTTACATTTGATGTGTCTTTAATCTATGTTTTTTCCAGTAAAACCCCCTTATAAATTTATTTTTAAATGAACAATAAAGATGTTAAGCCAAAAAACAAAAATTAGAAAAAAATTGTTAAACTGGAGGAAAAAATTAATGCCGATATCTTCAATTGCATTATTTTGATGAGCGCCTGATTTCCCCACGATGCCTCACATATTATAATGATGACCCTGTATAAGACGACTATTTCCCTTCTCGACAATGGTTGACCGTTCTAGACAGTGGCGACTGCATGTTTTTCCCTTCATCCTCTACCACACCCCCACAAGTCATCGACCCCCCTACAGACTAGACCAATCACCACCGTAAATTAAAACACACCTCAGCACTGTGGCTAGAACCGTTCCCCCCTTACCTGGCCAGCTGACCGCCTTTGAACCGTCACGCACGCAAGATACCGCTAACACATGCGTAAACACAACATTCGAGGTCGAAAAGAAAGAAAATGAAAGAAAGAAGCAGAAAGTGAATGAAACCGGAAGAGGGAAATCACACCTGGGGGGAGGGGCGAGAAGGGTAGCGGAAAAGAAATTTACAAAAGAAAGGGAAAACCAAAAAGATAAAGAAAGCTCGCGAAATGAAAGAAAAAAAAACCCCGCGAAAAAGCCACGAGAAGATAAAGACTCGCCGAAAGAAAACGAAACAATAAATGGAACGAAAAACAGGCGAAACGAGTGAATGTACCCCTGGCGGCACCAGCAGGTCGAGAGAGTGAAGGGAGGGGAGGGGAGGGAGGGCAAATCACTTCCTGCCATCTGGCGTTCTCGGGACGTCTGCTATCGGAAAACGTTGTCAATAAATACATTCATTACAGGACTTTACCTCTTCTCGTTCTCTATCTCCTTTCATCACCCCTCTCCTCTCCTCTCTCTCTCTCTCTCTCTCTCTCTCTCTCTCTCTCTCACACACACACACACACACACACACACACACACACACACCTCTATAAGCACCTCGTTTTCTGCTCCCTGCTAGCTGATATTTCTCTGTAAACTTAGTTTGTATTACGAGTTTTGAACATTGGAGAATTGCTGTCCATCTATGTATCTTTCTATTTGTATATCAATACTTTATCATTATCTGTTTTTTCTTTGTATGTATCTGTATATATGTACTTTATGTTTTTCGAATTTAAAAACGCTTGAGGAATGGCTATCTGTCTATCTATTTATTGATCTATTTGTATATCGGGGTCTTTCTATCTATCTTTTAATTCTTCATAATACTTATTTATAGATAGAGTTGCACTTCGTCTAATTTCCAAGTTTTAGGCTATCAATCGCTTTATTATCTATCGGTCTAACTGACTCGCCGGCTAACTAACTAGCTTTGTCTTCGGTGTGTCAAAATGGTAGCTTTTGCTCCATTTATTTATAAAGAAAAATCTTGCCAGCCTCAACTCAATCAAATGAAACTGAATGATATTGTGCGTTGGGTATAAGGTGGATAGCTCGGAACCAAGGACTAGGGCTGGGCAATGAGTCGCTTTAGCAAAATCTAGATACCATGTTAGTGCACCTCTTCGGCAAATAAAATGATATGAACCGCTTCGGCAAACGGGTAAGCACTACTTCAACAAATGGGTGCACCCACTTCGGCAAACGGGTCAGGAAAAAGAGTTAAGAGTCTGAATTCGTACAATGTTTCATTGAGAGTTAT
>NW_004799608.1:0-1646 GCF_000002075.1 Aplysia californica | reverse complement strand
ACGGAGTAGCTACCGTTTCTCTCCTCTTATTTCCCCTCTTTTTCGTCCTTTTTTCTTCCCTTTTTTTTTCTTCTTCATTCGCAAATATCTCGACTTGTATTCAAGATGTGAATATTTTTTTCATCCATATAAAGACAAGTGAACAAACATTGAGATGATATCAATAACTCTACATGCCCCAAAATTGACCAGAGCCTGATTCCACCACGCAGCCTCACAAATGCGTTTGTTGTTTAACCCTATCCGTACGCCCTGCGGTCATTTTGTACCGCCGGGGTTGTATTCTTCACTTTTTAGAATATTTCTAGTACGAAGATCTCTTTGAAACTTTCAGTATTTCTGAAAAACGTAATTTGACAGACAACTTTGCAAAGTGTACGGATCGGATAAACGAGTAAATTTCCTCTTTGGAAAGTGGTGGCACAGAGTTCCCCACGTCGTATGGATACGATAGTAAAAGACGACGTACGGATAGGGTTAAGGTCATCATCGGTTTTGTTGGTGTTGCCCCTCCCATGGAAGACAGTCCGACAAGCCCCAAACCGACAAAACCGAACCGAAGATGCCAATGGGCACAGCGTATTTCTCCAGGATGCCGCATTGCCGCCACCACAGAGCAGCTACTGAAATTTACTTAAATGTATTGAAAGTTACCACAAAGCAGCTAATGAAAGTTATTGAAATTTATCACAGAGCAGCTATTGAAATTGTTGTGTCGATACATTAATTTATTGAAATTTCAGAATCTGAGCTCACGCGCGTGAATGTACGAAGTCTGTCTCAGGATAAAGTTTCCCTGTTATGCTGTCCTCACATATAATAATAAATCACCTTGTATTTGGTGTCAACAGAACGCCTATTCAAGAACCATCAAGTTCAAGACATTTCTCCAGTTGATGTAAGCAGCGGTCAAAGACAGTGGTCATTGATCGTTTGTCCAAGGTCTCGAGTGCTTTTCTCATAGCCTCTTGAATCTGGTCCTCGTCCTCAAATCGCCGACCTCGCAGCATTTTTCTCACCTTGTGGAAGAGGTGACGTTGCATGGGGCGATAATGGGCGAATAGGGCGGGTGTTCCAATGATTCCCACGAGTAGCCCTCAAAAAGCTCGTTCACAACTCTGGACTTGGGAACATACGCGTTGTCATGATGCCGGGTGACGCCTTCTTCAAGCAAAGCGGGTCTTTTTTTCCGAATCGCAGGTCTCAGCTTGTCTTTGAGGACGAATCTGTAGTCGTCACCATTGAAAGTTACGCCAGCTGTGACTTGCCAGCTCAGTATGATGCCACTCACGTCGAGAAAAAACAACGTGCATCACCTTTCTCTGCCCATGTTTTCTGTGTGCGCGTCATCTTTCATGTCAGACCTCCCACCTTCAACCTCCCTGGTCCATTTCCTTACTGTTTGAAATAATGAGGCATTATTCATTATTACTTTGTATAGATCATCACAGATTTCAGCTGCAGACTTGGCAAGAAGAGTTGAAAATTTGATCACAACTCGGACATCGTAGCATGAGAAGGTGTCTCCAATGTTTTGCTCTGCCGTTTTCCTCGAATTTGCCTTGGACAAAGTGCACAGGAACACCGCACTTGACACGTCACAGCTCTATGACCAGTCCAGTCCACCAATGCACTTGCAATTTGGC